>NW_026973695.1:300000-310000 GCF_035594125.1 Scylla paramamosain | reverse complement strand
CCTCTTCATTCGTTTTTTTTTTTTATGTCTATCCACTTCTTTGTCAGCCTGTCTGTCTATCTGCCTGTCGTCTGCCTGTCTCCCTATCTCTCTGCCTGTTTTCCTGCTGGTCTGTCTTTTGTGAGTCATACCAAATTACTATTATTATTATTAGTTATTATTATTATTATTATTATTATTATTATTATTATTATTATTATTATTATTATTATTATCATTATCATTATCATTATTATTATTATTATTTTCGTTTTCCTCTTCCAGTTTCTAGAGGGGAGAACATTTTTAAGTTTCCAAGCAGTTTTTCCTATTTCTTTTCATCTTTTATTTTTACTATTTTTTTAACTTTTAATATCTTTTTATTATTTATATTTATTTTTCAGCTTCAATGCAGTTTTAATTTATTTTTTACTTTTTATTATTTCTCAATAATTTCCAAGTTTCAGCGGTTTTTTCTTTTTTATATTTCTATTAAATTTTACATTTCAAAGCAGTTTTTTCAATATTTTTTTATTTTATTTCAATGTTTAAGTTTCAACATATTTAATTTTTCTTTATTAATTCTGAAGTTTCACGGCATTTTCATTTATTTTATTTTTTTTTAATTTTCTATTTCTTTTTTTTAGTTTTTATTTCAATGCAGTTTTTTGTATATATTTTTTTTATAAATTTTTAAGCTTCATTGTTTTTGTTTTTTTCTTTTTAATTTTTAATATATTTTTAAAGTTTCAATGCAGAGTTTTCATTTTTTTTATTATTTTATTGATTTTAAAGTTCAAGATAGTTTCTGTATTTACTTTTTTTCTAGATGTTTTATTTTTTTATTATTTTTTTTTTTCAGTTTCAATGCAGTTTTATTCTTTTTTTCTTTATTATTATTATTTTTTTTTATTAATTTCACTTTCAACGTTTTTTTAAATTTCACATTATTTTTCATTACTTTTTTTCGTCATACTTTTTTGAGATGAGATGTATGCACGTGCCATTCAGTGCACCATTCCTCATTCTTTACCCATTTCCAGACACAAGGATTGAGTTTATATTGTATTTTATCTCCTAATTTCTAGAAGATATCATTTTTCAAGTTACATGATTTTTTTCTATTATTTTTATTGATTTTCAAGTTTCAATGAAGTTTTCTTTTTTTTTTTTCGTTAATATTCTATGTAGTTTTTTACTTTTTTTTTTATTATTTCTTATGCTTTTTTGAGTTTCTATGTTTTTTTCATTCCTTTTTACTTTTTGTTTTTTTTTCGTTAATTTCTTTCTTTTTTTTTTTTTTAGAGTAGTTTTTATTTTTATTATTATTTTTTTCATTTATTTTATTTATTTTGTTTTATTATTATTATTATTATTATTTTATTTTATTTTTTTATTATTATTTTTTTTTTGTATATACTTGCAAATGGCCATCAACATTTTCTTCAAGAACAAACATGTCCACTGAGTCACTCTGATCCCTCACGTTTGATTTCACATCAAGTTCAGGGGTGACTTTGAAGGGGTGAGGATAGGGGGCGTGCTTCTCAGTCCTCCGGTACTTCAGGAAGGAAGGCGCCCACGACAACTATCACCCCAACCACCGTCAGCGTCACCCATGCCACCTTCAACAGTTTTGTAGTCACCCGCCTCACCACGCCCACGTCTGGACTGGCGGCGTGGGCGGGGGCTGCAGGTCTCCCTTCACCCTCCCTGTCTGTCTTCTGGCTTTCCTGTCCTTTCTCGCAGGTGTTGCTTGCCTCTTTGTCTTCCTCTTCAGCATTGCTTGGGATCATCCCTTTATTATCTTCTCCTTTCACTTCTTTATTGGAGTCCTGCATCTCACCTTCTCCCACTTCTTTCGTCTCTTCTCGACGTTCCTCTCCGTTTAACACAAGCAGTTCCTCCTCCCACTTTGCTTCCTCTTCCTCCGATTCCTGCAGCTGTTCAGGCACTAGCGGCGTCTCACCGTCGCTTATCAAAGGCTCGTCATCTACAACCAGAATCATATCTCTGTCTTCTATATTTTCCTTCTTCATCCTTACCAACCCCCTGAAACCCTCGTGCTGGGATGAAAAACCGCCTTGCGTCCAGATGCGGAACACAAACTCCCTCTTGTTAACAACATCTTCCTTCACCTGCTCGGAGAACCACAACATGGGTACGAAGCTACGAGTGGGACCACCACCCCACTCATCTTTCCAGGTGACGGTGACACGCATCCACAAGTCTCCCTTGTGCCTGATGAACTGATTCAGCAACATTGAGGCCGGCGCAGACGTCCACCGCTGAGGGCCTGGCGAGTTCCTTTGCCTTTCCCTCTCAATCCAATCACTTTTCTTTTCCTTGTACGTCCTCAGGCTCTGATCAAAGCGGAAGGTGACCAGCTCCCTGTGGCGATAAGCTACGCCAAACACGTGACTCATTACTTCGATCTTCAACTTCCGCGGCAGGAACTTCTCGTCCATGCAGTACACGCGACACACGCCCCTCGCCTTCCGCCGCAGCAGGACACGTGCCAGTGACTTCAACATAGGGAACGGCGACTCGGCTGTGGAGGACGGTGACTCGACTGAAGATGATGAAGACTTGACTGTAGAAGACCATGACTTGGCTATTGAAGACAATGATTCCACTGAAGATGATGACTTGGCTGTGGAATATGACGACTTGGCTGTAGGAGACGATGACTCAGATGTAGATGATGATGACGTGGCTGAAGATGATGACAAGGATGTAGAAGATGACGACTTGGCTGAAGATGATGATTTGGGAGTGGCTGAAGATGATGATGACTTGATTGAAGAAGATGATGACCTGACTGAAGATGATGATGATTTGGGAGTGGCTGAAGATGATGATGACTTGACTGAAGAAGATGATGACTTGGCTGAAGATGATGATGATTTGGGAGTGGCTGAAGATGATGATGACTTGATTGAAGAAGATGATGACTTGGCTGAAGATGATGATGATTTGGGAGTGGCTGAAGATGATGATGACTTGATTGAAGATGATGACCTGACTGAAGATGATGATGATTTGGGAGTGGCTGAAGATGATGATGACTTGACTGAAGAAGATGATGACCTGACTGAAGATGATGATGACTTGACTGAAGATGATGATGACTTGACTGAAGATGATGATGACTTGACTGAAGATGATGATGACTTGACTGAAGATGATGATGACTTGGCTGAAGATGATGATGACTTGACTGAAGATGATGATGACTTGGCTGAAGATGACGATGATTTTACAGTAGTGGATGAAGGGTTTGACTGTAGTGGATGACTTGACTGTAGTGGATGAAGGCTTGACTGTGGTGGATGGCTTAACTGTAGTGGTTGCCGGCTTGACAACACTAGATGATGACTTGACTGTAGTGGATGACGGCCCTACAGTAGTGGATGCTGACTTGGTGAGGACAGAGGACAGCAGAGGCGTGCCTGGGCCGGGCACGTAGAACACCCTGCCTGGGTACTTTCTCCCACAGATGCGATCCACTAGGCGCCTTATCCGCTTTATCGGCTTTCTGTAGCGCGCTATCACCCTGTCTCTTTTCCTCTGGGCCCAGTCGAACAGGCGCCTCTTGCACGCCCGGTATGCGTCCCTGATCACGAACCCGCACCAGTCGTCGAGAAGGTGGGCCCAGGGCTCGGACTTGACGGAAGGGGACGGTGAGGGCGATACGATGACAGGGGAAATCATCTTTGGGACGGGAGGAGGCGAGTCCACGGGTATCATACGTGCCTTTGGTAACTCTCGCTTGCCGCATTCCGGGCAGAGTTCAACGTCTACTTTTATTTCTGCTTTCCCTGATTCAGTGCTGCCTTTGTTAACGTAACTCTCCTCCACGAGAGTCTTCTCTGGGGACTGAGGCTCGCTCGGTGGACAAGTAGTGGTGTTAAGGTGTTCAAATTCTTGTCGCAGCATGCGACATTGCACCTTCTGCCGCCTCTGGCACTGAGGCACAGGTGGCGTCAGGCTTTCTCTAGGGAGGCGTGGCACTACTGAGGGGCAAGGGAAGGTCCATGGGGAAGTGTTGCCGTTGCCCGCACCTGGCGGGGGGCTCGTGCATGGCAGCGGCCCTCCCCGAACCTTGTTCACAGTGCCAGGCGGGGAACTCGTGCAGGGCAGCGCCCCGCCCCGGGACTTGCTCACCACACCAGGCGGGGGACCCGTGCTGGGCAACGCCCGGCTCCGAGCTTTGGTCGCCGTGCCAGGCGGGAGACTCGTGCTGGGGAGCGCCCCTTCCCGAGCCTTACTCACTGCGCCAGGCGGGGGACTCATGCAGGGGAGCGCCCCGTCCCGAGCCTTGCTCACCACGGTAAGCGGGGGACTAGTGCCGGGGAGCGCCCCGTCCCGAGCATTGCTCACCGCGCCAGGTGGGAGGTTCGTGCAGGGCAGCGCCCCGCCCAGCGCGTGCAGTGCCGGGTCTGACTCCTGCACGCCCCAGTCCAGGCGCACGCCCTCGCTGCTGGAGAGGAGCTGCAGCGTGAGGTGGGCGGGCCCTGCGTGCAGGGCGGCCAGCAGGTCTGCCAGCGTCCCCTGCGTGGTCTTCCTCACGCCGCGGCTCGTCCACTCCCACAGCTTGAGGGGCGCCTCGGGGGGTAACCTTGCCAGCCCCTTCAAGTCCAACCTCTTGTGCCCGGTGACATTCCGCCACTCCCCCGACGCCACCCGACGCCACCCGTCTGCCGGGAAGGCGAAGGCGGCCACCTGGCGGCTCCTCGCCAGCCAGCAACGGCTCGCCCGCCCCACGCTAAGCTGTGCGCGGCGCACCCCCAGGTGGGGCGAGGCCGCAACAGCGGCGCAGCGCACGAAAGACATCCACTCAGTTCTAGGCATGACCACCGACTGACGAGACTCCCCCGGAGAGGGGTTTATATACCCCAATCCGCGGTACCCTGTGGTCACGTGACCGCAGGCCTGGGGTGGTCACGTGATCCCATCCCCAGGGTGGTCACGTGACCACACCAGCCCGCTGCGCCAGGTGGTCACGTGACCACACCAAGCCAAAGCCCTTACGGTCTTTCCCCCCTTCTTTTCTTCCACACCCTCCTCCCCCAATACACGCCCCTTATTGATACCCCCCATTCACGCCATTCCCCCCTCACCCCTGCCGAAGAAGAAGAACAAGAACTAAAACAAGAACAAGAATAAGAATAAGAAAAAAACAACAATAACAACAGCAGCAAGATCAGGAACAAGAAAAACAAGAAGAACAATAACAAGAAGAATAAGAACAATAACAAGAAGAATAAGAACAAGAACAAGAACAACAAGAACAAGAATAGAACAAGGAATGGAGGAGGAAGTCAGTCATTACAATACATTGTTGTGTTTGAATACAAAGGAAGGAGAGAGTGAGACACTGGAGGCAGTGATCCTCATCAGCCCCACCTGAAACCCTTGACTTGTGTGGCCAAGTGTGGCCAGGAACACGTTCTGATCACACACACACACACACACACACACTCTCACACACACACACGCACACACTCTCACACACACACACACACGCACACACTCACACACACACACACACACACACACACACACACACACACACACACATTCTTTCTAATCTGACAGTGTCACCTCTCGTGATTGCCGTGTGATTGATTTCCTTGCAATAATCGTTCAGTATTTACTTTATCAGATCCATTCAGTATTTCAAAAGCTCAGTTCATCCTTCGTTTGGTGGGAGAGAACAAGTGTGGCCGCTTCAGTCTCTTGGTGGCCTGAGTGAGTGTCGCAGTGTCTTGATTGCTGCTGGTGATTTGTGATCAATATTTCCTGAAGTGAAGCCTGACATCATATTTGCCTTTTTGCCAGCCGCTGTACACTGACCGCTCATTTGTAGATTTGCTTATGTTAATCTGTGGCAGGTCTTGTTCTTGCTTAACATTATCGAGCTTTTGACCGCTCCTGGTACTAAAGATTTGATTATCATCACCAATATGCATAACCGTGCATTTCTGTACGTTGCAGGACATCTGCCATTTCATTAGTCTGTTAAGGTACTCCTGAATCTTACTGCAGTCTTCATCGCACGATGCCTTGCCACCTCACGTTGTGTCATCTGCGAATGTCGCTACTTTTGACGTAGGATCACTTCCTAAATCATTGATATACTTTCTGCGGGTTGTGCAACATTAACAAGAGAATTAATAGAAGGTGCTATCAGGGTCAGTTTTAAACCTATTTGACCAATTTGATCAAATTTCGTTCCGCACCCTAATGGGCCCCGCGCCAGCGGCGACAGTTACCGCTTGATGCCTTTTGTGTATTTTAAGAGGAATAAACCACTAGTGAAAACGTGAAATGAAGAATGAGAAATCATTATTCCTCACATTATGGATTTATTATGCATACTATATTAACAGAAAAGTGTCGTCAGGTCACTTCTGTCAACAACCGAAATGTTGTGTCTTTCAACCTACAGTTTGTCTGTGACTGATTAGGTTACTCTGCGAACAAAAAAAAACGTTTTTCTCTCATTCTTTTAAGGAATGAGAGAAAACGGGTACATTGTGTAAAGATTCTGTTTTCATCACATGAGTATCATTCCTCTTTGGATATATCGTGTTTTGTTACGTTTTTAAGGATATATTGTGCTGTAACAACATAATTTTACAAAACATTAGTGTACAGAAAAAAAAAAAAAAAAATGGAAACAGCAAGAGTGGGCTGATTATCAATCTAAATGACATATGACAGTGTAAGTATTGTGGGTCTCGGAACACGAAATAATGATTGGCGAGTGATCAACTGGTTCAGAATATACCAATTATTTATCGTGCTCCATGGATATTTATATTTATTTAGTACATGAAAATGATATAACAGTGTTAGAGAGTGTTTGGGATATCGCGGAAAACTGTACAAAATTAGCCATGAAAATGGAAATATCTGTAGCCTACGATCAGCTGTCATCAATGTAAACAATGCTTCAAAAATGGCTTGTGAATTGAACAGCTGATTCAGAATATATTGATTATTTTTTGTGTTCCATGGATACTTATCTATTCATATGTATTTATATTTATATAACCTGCTACAATCACATGTTTGTAATAAATGTAAACACCCTAGTGCAACTCACAAACTAAATAAATGCTGCTGGCTAGATCACCTCATTCATTTTATATATATATATATATATATATATATATATATATATATATATATATATATATATATATATATATATATATATATATATATATATATATATATATATATATATATATGTATTAGTTGATGATAATGATATGACAGTGTTAGTACTCAGAGAAAAGGACTACATAAAGAATATGATGAAATTGGCCATGGAAATTACGTTGGAATTTTAGTTGTGTGTGTGTGTGTGTGTGTGTGTGTGTGTGTGTGTGTGTGTGTGTGTGTGAGTGAGTAGTGGCCCTCCCTCCCACCAGAAGCATTTCTCGTCAGGCCAGGAAATTAGTTTTATCTGTATTTTTACAAAATTTATATATCTAAGCGCTTTGCATATATTTTCTCTTTCCAGATTTTAAGTAACTAGATAAAATATTTAATCATCTATTTGCATAGATGAATGGGAAAACATTGCGGTGTGATATTTACTATGATGTTCTGTGCACTTAGGAACTCTGAAATTTTCGGACAATACTTCTTATGACTTTTTTTTTTTTTTTTTTAATATTGAAGTTGTTTCCTTCTTTCATCCTTCAAACTTGCTTCCTTCTTTCCCCTTCTTCTTCTTCCTTCTTCCTTCCTTCTTGTTAATACAATTTTTTTTATATCATGAAGTCATTGTCTTTGATATATATATATATATATATATATATATATATATATATATATATATATATATATATATATATATATATATATATATATATATATATATTTATTTATTTATTTATTTATTTATTTATTTATATAAAGGCCTTGCATCATGGCAAGCACAAGCAGAGATCGAGACAAAGGGGTAAATATTTAAGTGGCAACCGGAAACGAGCACTTGCCAAGGCTAAGGTAGCTGAAAATAAAAAACATAGAGGTGCTATAAAAAAATTGTTCGTCACTCCACCTTTGAAGCGCCCATGTACTGAGGATGAAAAAACAAAATCTATTCAGAAAATGACGATATAGCCTTGAGTCCAATTATAGTTGATGAATACAATAATAACGAATTAGAAAAGGATGACGCAGCTGTGAATCAAACTGAAGGCGATCTCAGTGCACCAGAAGACAGTGCCAAAACAGAAAGCTTAATTATGACCGGAAAAAAACAAGCCCAAACATGATGCAATGATAGATCACACATGAGTACAGGTGTAATTAACATGTATGATGACCCAAACAATTGGCCAGCAGATATAGATAAAAATGTAAGAGATTATTTAACAATGAACGGTCCTCCTAATATTCCAGTGAACAGCTTTACGAGAAATGGAAAGGAATTGTGTTTTTCAAAGTAAGAGGAATCTTCTAAATGGGGAGAGTGTTGAGAGACCTTGGACTGTATACTCTCAGTCTGCTGATAGAATGTATTGCTTTTATTGAAAACTTTTTAGTAGGACACAACCAGTGTATTATCAACACGTGATTCAACAACTGGTCTAATCTTCATACAAGGTTATGTGAGCATGAAAATCAAAGAACCATTTGGAAGCCACATGAAGTTTGTGGGAGTTACACCAAACGCTTTGTAGTGGACAGACAATTGACAAAGAGCGTGAACAAATCGCCAATGAACATGCAAAGCACTGGCACCAAGTATTCAAAAGGTTAGTGGCAATGGTGAAGTTTATTGGTGAGAGAAATTTAACATTTAGAGGAGCAGAAGAAAATGTTTGTAATGAGAGTGTGCACGAAGGAAAGTCTTTAGGTCTTGTGGAGCTGCTTGGAAAGTGTGACCCTGTTCTTGACACACATTTGCGAAAAATCTAAACCCCACCAAATTCACAATCGCTGTTTAGGAAAAGATACTCACAATGAACAACTAAGCATCATGGCTACAGCTGTTTTGAATGAGATATTCAACGTTTAAAAACAGCTAAGTACTACGCCATTATTCTAGACTGCACACCTGATATGAGTCACCAAGAACAAATGTCTCTAACGACCAGGTAAGTGTCTGATGGTAACTTGGCTCTTCAGGTGTTTATGAACATTTCATAAAGTTTATACAAGTTGAAAGTAGCACAGGAGAAGATTTATATCAAACATTATTAAACACATTGAAGGCATTAAATTCAGAAGTGCAAGACATTGGAGGTCAAGGCTAAGACAACGGTTGTATCATGAAAGGTCACACGTGTGCAGTACAAGCACGACTGTTCAAGAATAATTCAAGACCATTTTTTGTCCTCTGTGCATGTCACAATTATAACCTTTCACTCGGAGATGTAGCCAAGCCTTGTCCTGATGCTATAATAACGTTTTGTGGGGCTTGCAAGCGATCTATGCATTGCTCTCATTCAAAGGTAAGAGTCTCTCTCTCTCTCTCTCCTCTCTCTCTCTCTCTCTCTCTCTCTCTCTCTCTCTCTCTCTCTCTCTCTCCTCTCTCTCTCTCTCTCTCTCTCTCTCTCTCTCTCTCTCTCTCTCTCTCTCTCTCTCTCTCTCTCTCTCTCTCTCTTTATAAATAGATTATAAATAAAGATAATATATAATATAAATAAAATATAAATATAATATAAATAAAAGATATTTATAAATAAAGATCTATCTATCTCTCTATTTCCAGATCGTATAGTCAAACTGTCGTTGCTTTGTTAATGAACGTCTCTCTCTCTCTCTCTCTCTCTCTCTCTCTCTCTCTCTCTCTCTCTCTCTCTCTCTCTCTCTCTCTCTTGCTATCATAGTTGCATCTGTCCTCGCCTCCTTTGTTTCTCCTCCCTATCTCCATCATTCTTTCCTTTGTTGCCTTCTTTCTCTATATTTTCTCCTCTCTTTCTCTCTCCTTCATTTATTCGTTCCTTCCCTTTAATATTTGTTTTCTCTCATCTCTTTATTCATTCATTTA
>NW_026973695.1:290000-292500 GCF_035594125.1 Scylla paramamosain | reverse complement strand
ACACACAATTATATCTTCACTTTGTTCTCTCTCTCTCTCTCTCTCTCTCTCTCTCTCTCTCTCTCTCTCTCTCTCTCTCTCTCTCTCTCTCTCTCTCCCTCCCCGCCACCTGTCACAACACCCTCCCTTACGTATGCAAATTAGTCCTGCATTCTATCTTAAGAAGGAGAGAGGGAGCGGGAGAGAGAGAGGGAGAGGGAGAGAGAGAGAGAGAGAGAGAGAGAGAGAGAGAGAGAGAGAGAGGGAGAGAGGAGGAAAGACGAGAAGGCGGTTTCTGTGTAAATGTAGAAACTCTCTCTCTCTCTCTCTCTCTCTCTCTCTCTCTCTCTCTCTCTCTCTCTCTCTCTCTCTCTGTCAGCCATTTTCTCCTTTTTCATCTATCGTTAATTTTCTATTTCCTCTTCTTCTTTGTTGTTGTCATCCTCCTCCTTCCTCTCCTCCTCCTCCTCCTCCTCCTCCTCCTCCTCGTTCTCCGCCTCCTGATCCACCTCTTCCTTCTCTTTCTTTTTCAGTTCCTCCTCCTCCTCATCCACCTCTTCCTTCTCTTTCTCCTACTTCCTTCCTCCTTTCTTTCGTCCAAATGTTCTCTCTTCCTTAAAGTTCCTTCTCTTGTCTCTTTCATTCCATGTTTATTCTTGTCTGTGCCTCCGTCCGTCCGTCCGTCCGTCTGTCTGTCTGTCTGTCTCTGTCTGTCTGTCTGTCTGTCCGTTTGTCTGTCTGTTCCTCTATCTCTCTCATCCTTAAGGCACTGAGAGAGAGAGAGAGAGAGAGAGAGAGAGAGAGAGAGAGAGAGAGAGAGAGAGAGAGAGAGAGAAATATTCTTGACGTAAGAAAGAAAGAAAAAGACAGATCAAGAAAACATACACTCGCTCTAACCTGAATTTTTCTTTAATATTTTGATTTTAGGAATTCTCTCTCTCTCTCTCTCTCTCTCTCTCTCTCTCTCTCTCTCTCTCTCTCTCTCTCTCTCTCTCTCTCAAGATTTTTTTTAAACATTACCAATCACTTTTCTTATATTCTCATTTTTTTTCTTTCCTTCATTCGACTTCTTCTTGTGCTACTTCTCCTCCTCCTCCTCCTCCTCCTCCTCCTCCTCCTCCTCCTCCTCCTCCTCCTTCTTTCTTCATGTATATATTTATGTATCTATCTATCTATCTATCCATTATCGCTTCTACACCTTTTCTTCTTCCTCCTCCTCATCATCATGCTCCTTTTCCTCCTCGTCATTCTACTCCTCCTCCTCCTCCTCTTCCTCCTCCTCCTTCTACACATTCAGTACACACAAAGAATATTATTATCACCTCAAGCTTTTAAACACTCCACGTACAAACAAAAAGTGATCAAGAAAAATATATATAAACCTTTCTTTCATATATATTTCATTTTACATATTTCAACTTTTTATTTATTTATATATATTTTTTTAACATTCCGTCCTACATTCTACACCACTTCTGAGAGGCACAGGTTGGTGGGGAGAAGCCTTCTACTTTACTAACTTCCCTTAAGAGAGAGAGAGAGAGAGAGAGAGAGAGAGAGAGAGAGAGAGAGAGAGAGAGAGAGAGAGAGAGAGAGAGAGAGAGAGAGAGAGAGAGAGAGAGAGAGAGAGAGAGAGAGAAAAGCGCAATCACTAAAACACACACACACACACACACACACACACACACACACACACACACACACGAATAACAAAAGAAGAAAACAAAAACATCTTCAAGTAAAAGAGTCGAGAATTCAATCAGAAGTAATAGGAATTGAAGGAGGAGGAGGAGGAGGAGGAGGAGGAACAGGTTGGCGTGTTGGAGCTTCAAAAAACCGGTTCGAAACTTCGCTCATTAATTATGTGTGTGTGTGTGTGTGTGTGTGTGTGTGTGTGTGTGTGTGTGTGTATCATTGCATCCGATGTGTTTTTTTTTTCCTTTTCTCCTTTTTATTACTCTCACTTCTTTTTCTTTTTTTCTATAATTACCTCTCTCTCTCTCTCTCTCTCTCTCTCTCTCTCTCTCTCTCTCTCTCTCTCTCTCTCTCTCTCTCTCTCTCTCTCTCTCTCATATTCTTTATTCGTTCTATTTCTTTCTTTTTTGTTTTTTTTCGTTTTTGTTGTTGATTTGCATTCACTTTTGCATTTCTTCGTTTTCTTTCCCACTTTTCTTTATGTATTTTCTACCTCTCTCTCTCTCTCTCTCTCTCTCTCTCTCTCTCTCTCTCTCTCTCTCTCTCTCTCTCTCTCTCTCTCTCTCTCTCTCTCTTTCTATCTCTCCTCTCCCTCTCTTTCTGCTTTTGTTTCCTGCATATCTTGATTTCATTTTCTTTCTTTTAGTGTTTTGAAGAATCACATGACGCGCGCGCACATAAAACACACGCACGCACGCAAATTTCACTAACACATGCAAAGTAGGAGAGAGAGAGAGAGAGAGACAGAGAGAGAGAGAGAGAGAGAGAGAGAGAGAGAGAGAGAGAGAGAGAGAGAGAGAGAGAGAGAGAGAGAGGTATATGGTAG
>NW_026973695.1:282500-285000 GCF_035594125.1 Scylla paramamosain | reverse complement strand
TGGGGTCCGTCTTCGCCTGGCTGGCTACCTTTAATTCATAATTTTCCTTAGCTTTCCTCGTTAACTTCCTGACTGTTCTAACTAATTCATTATACTGTGTCCTTAAAACTTCCTCACCTGCCCTTAATCTCTTATATATACTTCTCTTACGCCCTATATAATGCTTTAACCTAGCAGTCATCCATTTAGGGTCATTTTTTTGTGATCTTATTGTTTTATACGGGATATTTGCTAATTGACCTGTATGAACTTTATCTACGAAATATTTATACAATTCATCTACATTTACTTCACCTAAACCCCTCATCTCGTTCCCTACCATCCTCTCCCCTCCCTCATCAACTCGCCTCGACCTTACCTCTCTCATTTCAGCATGACCTGACATTCCAACATACTCACGCCTATCTCCCCCCTTCCTCTTTCCTCCTCCCTTCTGGAGCCTCACCTCACCTCCCTCATCCTGCCTTATCTCTCTGAACTCCGTCCCTGACCTGCCCTCACCCTGCATCCCTTGCCAGTCCACTCCTTGGAGGTACCTTTTTAATTCTTCAAAATCTGCTCTCCTAAAGTCAGGTATTTTACTAGTGTTTTTATTTCTAACAGTTTCTTCCCATTCTAGCTTGTACCTAATTTCCCTATGGTCACTGTTACCTAGCTGTCCTCCAACCTCAACCTGCGTGACTGCTTCCTCCCTGTTAGTAAGAATTAAATCTAGAATATTATTCCCCCTTGTGGGTTCTACGACTACCTGTTTTAAAAAATTATCCTGAATTACCTTAAGGAATTCCTCTGCTTCCTTGTTACCCACAATCAGACTCCAGTCGATATTCCTAAAATTAAAATCTCCTACCACACATACCTGACTGTACCTGCCTGCTCTATTTAATTCCTGCCACAGTGAGGTGTTATTTTCCTCTGTACTGGTCGGTGGTCTGTAAACTACCCCTAGTACTACTGACTGCGATCCTTCCTTAATATCTACCCATATCGACTCTGCTTTGTTATCTGTTTTAATTCTATTGTTCATACAGCACTGTAATGTGTCCCTAACGTATAACGCGACACCTCCTCCTCTCCTGTTTTCTCTATCTTTATAGAACATTGTATACCCATCTATCTTAACCTCTGGATCAAATACTTTTCCTGACATATCTAACCAAGTTTCAGTCAAAGCAATGATATCAAATTTCTCTACACTCGCTATTCCTCTAAGCAAGTCTATTTTATTCAGAATACTTCTACAATTTGTGTAGTAAACACTTAAGCTATTTATCACCATCCCTAAGCTAGCTTCCTTTCTAGATTTAACTAATTTGCCCCTTGCCTTCTCCTCACTACCCCTTCTTCCCTCCCGACTAACGAAAAAGTGCTGGAGAGCAGTTACCTCCCGCTCGAGTGTTTCGGCCAAAACACGAACACCCTGGCGTGACAAATGCACTCCATCCCTGGCGTACAAGGTGTCCCTGCCATAGAAAAGGTCCCAGTTGTCGATGAACGTCCCTCCATTACTCCTACAATGATTCGCGAGCCTGCGATTCACTGTAATAGCCCTGGACAGCCACTCAGCACCAACTCCCCTCCTCGGCAAGACACCACATACCACGGGGATCCCACCCTTGTCCCTAATCCTGTCCAAAGCCTGTCGAAACCTCCTGATAAGCTCCTCACTCCTGCCTTACCAAGGTCATTCCCTCCCGCACTGAGAAAAACAATGGGCTTGGTCCCATCTTTTTCCAAGCACGTGTCTAGCCTATCAGCTACCTTCCCTATCCCGGCCCCCGGCAAACACACCCTCGACCTACGCTTCCTATCCCTAGCACAGAACGCACTATCTAAGTGCCTAACCTGACTATCACCAAACACAAGCACTCTACCTTGGGGCAGGGTAACTGCATCTGCCCCCTCCTTCCTGCCTCCTCCAGCCCTGTCCACCTCCTTCTCCTTCCCCTCCTCCAGCACATTGAAGGGATTCTTCGTCTCCACGGAAGGTGCCCTGAGCACCTTCACCCTCTTGGCTCCCCTGCACACAACCGACCACTGCTCCTCCGTCGCCTTACTAGGTAAGGTGACGGTGGGGCACGACCCTCCCACAGGTGCTGAGATCCTCTCATAGAACTCAGCCTGCAGGTCTGAGATCCTCTCACGAAACTCAGCCTGCACCTCCGAGATCCTTCGATGGAACTCAGCCTCCACCTCTGAGACCTTCGCAACGAAGGCCTCGAGAACAGGAGAACTAACACAACCTGTCGACTCAGCAACACAAGGCGCCATGTCTACACTAGCCAGCTATATTGTGTGGGGTGTGCATCTTAATGAATTCCACTTAGAAGGGAACCGTAACCTCTTAAGTGGAAGAGGAGGAGGAGAAGGAGGAGGAGGAGGAGGAGGAGGCATATGTGTATTGGCAATCCGGAATTAATATTACCCATCAGTCTTGTGTGTGTGTGTGTGTGTGTGTGTGTGTGTGTGTGTGTGTGTGTGTGTGTGTGTGTGTGTGTGT
>NW_026973695.1:262500-280000 GCF_035594125.1 Scylla paramamosain | reverse complement strand
TATGTATGGATATAGGTATGGCTTGCTCGCTTGCTAACTACGTATGATGAATCGCGTTCCATAACTCATCATAAACATACACACACTTAATGAGCTGCATAGTAAATTAAACTGTTTTTTTTTCTATTTTTTCCTTTTTTTCTTTTATTTTCTTCTACGTACTGTGAGTCTTGTTTTATCTATCTCTATTTTATCTATCAATCACTCCTTTATTATGTATCTGTCTGTCTATATATGTGTCTGTCTGTCTGTCTGTCTAGGTGCATGTCGATTACTTTATCTATCTACCCATTTATGTATCTATCTAGTTATCCATCTATCTATGTAATTCACTCAGTACCTATCTATTTATCAGTCTTTCTATCTATCTGCCTATCAACCTATCTATCTATATAAACATCGATCTATCTGCAAAATCTACCAATCTGACATCTATGTATCTATCTATCTACCTTTCTATTTATTTGTATGTCTACCTATCAATTTATCTATCACATACCTATCTATCTATCTACCAATCTACCACTTATCCTTAAAAATCTACCTACTTATCTCTCTCTCGCTCTCTATTTACCTATCTATCTATCCATCTATCAATTTATGTATCCCCTCTTATCCTATCTATCTATCTTCTACTACAAAAGTCTACAGTAATTTCAGACGCCCAAGAAAACAAAGTACAAGCAATAAAATCAAGAATGTATTTTATATCTGGGCCGAGAACAAAGACCCTGCAAAGCCCTCATGGATTCTGTGTTGTATTGCACCAACTGTAAACACGAGATCTCCAATGTTTTATTCTTGCTATTGTACGTTTTATTTAATTACTTTTTTTACGTTTTTACAAATAATAATAATATATTTTCTTTATTAGTTAGCAGGGAGGCGCGTGCCGGCCAGAGTTGTAAGGGAGAGGGATTTATCAACTTTGATGAGAAAACTTGTGAAATTTCATGCGTGGCAAATCATAAAGGAACATAAATAGAAATGGACAAGAAGTGTTGTTAAAAAGAAGAGAGGAGGAGACAATAAAGATGATCATATTTCATGGATCTATACTAGATTATCTGAGTGAGTCAGTTGTGAGTTCAAGAAATGCTACTGTGACTAGAACATCGGAACTTTTGAGAACGTAAGGGAAGCTGCAGGGTGCCAGTACACTACACGTGGCAGTCGTGAAGCACGCATACCTATATTCACTACCTCCATATGATACAGATAGTGAATCACAAACAATTTCGTCTCCTACAGTGCGAGGGGTGCAGTTATTTAGATTCCCGTCAGTTTGAAGTGAACAGCTGCTCTCCTCACGGCTACTGAGAAGAAGAAAAAGGAATGGGAATGAGCAAGTCACCGTAATTCTCCTCCACGAGTCTCCACACAGAGTAAGAGGGAAGGTAATGATGACGACAAACAAGAGGAGAATAACCATAAGTAAAAAAAAAGCAGTAGATGTGAGTAATAATGACGGCAAGGTGGGAAGGAAATAAAAAGTCAATGAAGGGGAGACAGAGGGGCAAATATGGTCAGATTACGAGTAGTGAGCGAGGAGAGGCAGACGAGGCCAGAGGGAGCGGCTGTCGGCGTGAGCTATTGACGCCAGGCAGCTGAGATGATGACCGTGGAGGGGAAAGGTGAAGGGGAGAGGAACTGTTGGTTAATAGTTTAGTGGACGCGGCGCCTTTCCTGACGGGAGGAGAGTGGCGCGGTGGGGAGAGGAAGCACGGTGTACATGTATTGCTGCGTGGAATGAACGCCAGAAAAATAGAAAAGGATTGAGGGAATAGAGGAAGGACGCGATGAGAGGGGAAGAGAAGAAAGGGCCGGGAGTGTTTTGGGAAGGATTTTCTGGAGCAATAGAGGAGAGGGTGACTGTAGGGAGACAAGAGGATTATGGGATGAAGGGAAAGGAAGAGGAGGAGCTGTGTTATGTAATAGGGAGGGGAGGACAAATATTTACTAATTTAAAAGGGAAAGGAATCTTGGGTACCTCTCTCTCTCTCTCTCTCTCTCTCTCTCTCTCTCTCTCTCTCTCTCTCTCTCTCTCTCTCTCTCTCTCTCTCCATGCTGGCCACAACTCTGCATCTCTGCGTGTTTGCCGTTGGTGTCTGTGCTGTTGTTATTTCTGTGTGCGTTAGATCAACTCTTGGTTGTTTTCTCTGGGGAGGTGGAGACGGCGAGCGAGGTCTGATCGGAGAGAGAGAGAGAGAGAGAGAGAGAGAGAGAGAGAGAGAGAGAGAGAGAGAGAGAGAGAGAGAGGAGAGAGAGAGAGAGAGAGAGAGAGAGAAAGGTGAAGGAAGGGAGGATTATTGCCAATATAAAAGTGATGGGGGAATGAGAGAGGCCTGGGAGGGTTTACACGGAACACTCCACTGTTGGAGATGGACGCCCTGAGGGAAAGGGAGGACGCTGGCGCCGCTGTGGAGGGACGCGCAGCACTGCCAGGGGGGCTCAGGGCGCTGAGAAGAGGACGTGGAGTAAAAGGAGTAGGAGGAGGTGGAGGAGGAATTGCAGATATCTGCTGGAGAAAAAAAATGTAAAAATATATAGTCAGGATTTGAAGGAGTATGTAGAAAAGAAACTATCTGGATGTTGTTTTGAGCGGATCATATTTTTTTCCCTTATCAAATAAATTAGAGGAAAGAAGACAGGCTTGCTCAGGCCTGTCGTTACTCCCTCCTTCCCTGATCATCCTCCCATTGACTCCGTGCCTCCTGTAAAGTATCTTGGGAGGCAATAGCAATAACGTCTTGTCGTTATATAGTAAAGTGGAGAGCTGACGGGAGGAAGGGAAGGCTGATGAAGAAGAAACAGGAGGAAAGAGAAACACGAAGGGAAGAGAGGAGGGCAGGGAATAATGGAGTGTAAAAATGGAAAAAAGGGAATGATGGAAGTCCCAGACCGGGAAGATGAAAGTGAACGGAGGGAAGGGAAGCTCCAGCGTTTTCTAGTTTTGTACACACGAGTATTTACTGAAGCTTTTCTGTGGAGCGTCATTGCCTACACTTGTTGTAAATACTAAGTAAAGACGTGGCCGCGTTTCAGGTGAAGGGAGAACAAAGCCAAGCAGTGTGCGCCCGCCCTTGTGGCAAACACTGGCCAGTCCTCAGGTTGTCGGCCGCTGCTGTGTTGTGGCGCTGCGGGGATGAGAGAACAGAGGCGTTTTCTGTAGTCCTTTTCTTTGTAAGCTTTTTATATTTATTTAAGAATAGAGCGTAAGTGTTTGTGTTTAAAGAAATTACTTTGTTTTTTCTTCCTTGTTTATTTTCTTGTGCACGTAAGAACAGTGTGTGGAATTAAGATTACTATTATTCTCTCTCTCTCTCTCTCTCTCTCTCTCTCTCTCTCTCTCTCTCTCTCTCTCTCTCTCTCTCTCTCTCTCTCTCTCAGCTGCGATCCTTAAGAAGCAAATAACCACGCTCCCTTCCTCCCTTCCCGTGAACCAAATTGGTCGTCCATACTTTTCTTCCCAAATTTTCAGAGCCTCGTGAAAGCTGATCGGAAACTTGCCGTTTTTTGACAGGACAGTTTTTGCAAGAGTGCAGCCATCCACTTTGTCTTCAGAGTTAAAATGATCGACTTTTCTTTTTCTTTTCGTTTACTTGTTCGTTCCCTGATTTAACTTGATGTTCTTTTAGTGATACGGAGCGAAATTGGAAATGGCAGCAGGATGAGGAAGGCCTGTACTTTTTTTTACTTTCCTTTTACTTTTCTTTTTTTTTTGTTTGTTGCGAGAGGAAGGGTGAAGGTGCTTGCAGTTATTACTTCTTGTATTGTTATCTTACCTATAAAGGTGAATGGTGGCGAGAGAGAGAGAGAGAGAGAGAGAGAGAGAGAGAGAGAGAGAGAGAGAGAGAGAGAGAGAGAGAGAGAGAAGAGAGAGAGAGAGGCTATAAGGGAGGATGTAAGAGGTGGAGATATAAGGGATGCGAGAGGAGAATGAGGGGAGTGGGAAAGTGGAGCAGGAAACAGTGGAAAAGGAGGGGCTGAGAGAATAATGGCTGGAGATGAGAGAGGGACGGCGATGGGGAGTGAATGAAGCAGAGAGAGAGAAAGGGAAAAGGGAGAGGAGGCAATAAGTGTACAGACCAAAGCAAAATAATAATAACAGATACAGAGATGAGATTAAATGAGAATATCCATGCAACTGGTCGTGAAATCTGTAGCGAGAACTTGTATTGCCGTGCCAACACTGACAAGGAATGGCAAGAGAACACGACGATAAGGCGACGCAACAAGTACAGGGAGGGATGCTGTACAACACTGGAGTGACTATTCCCTGCCCGTGTTGCACCGCGCCTAGGGAAGTGTGACGCACCGGCATGTGAGATGACAACTCAGGGGGATTTTCTTTGTTACGTAGCAGGAGTCATGCACTAGTGAAGCAGCGTGATGTCAATGTTGATCATAATGATAATAAGAGAAGTGCACTTAGATTTATTAGACTGTAACTCGGGCACAATACTGGTTGGTGAAATACATGACATTTTCTCAGTATCTTATAAAAAATATAAGTATTTTTACAGCATTCCTGTTGCCTGACAAGCTTTTTGAGACCCCACAATAGCAGGTGGTGGTGATTATGGCACTGTGAAGAAGGGTCGTGGTGGTGATAATAATGCTAATTGTAGTGATGGTGACAAGGTAGTGATGATAGTGGTGGTGGTGGTGAGGATGAGGCGTGGCGGTTGTAGTGATGGTGATGATGGTAATGGTGGTGGTGCCAGTAGTGGTGATGATTGGTGAGGTTAACAAACACAAATAGCTGCACCAAGCCACACACACTCTGGTTCAGTTGGGTGGGAGTCATGTAGGCACAGGCGTGGAAACACAACGTTGCCTCACTGAAAAGGTAATGAATGGCGAGCATGTTCGTGTCTCAGGGGAGTGGTGTTAACTGCATGTGTGTGTGTGTGTGTGTGTGTGTGTGTTCCGGAGCGGCGCTGTGATTCTGAACCAGTGGCTTTGTTTTGTGCTTCATTTGATTACTGAAAATTGTTCTCCTCGATTAACGATGACAGGACTCAGTTTTTAGTTAATATTGTTGTTGTTGTTGTTGTTGTTGTTGTTGTTGTTGTTGTTGCTGTTGGTGTGTGTGTGTGTGTGTGTGTGTGTGTGTGTGTGTGTGTGTGTGTGTGTGTGTGTGTGTGTGTGTGTGTGTGTGTGTGTGTGTGTGTGTACCTTTGTTTCTTTCGTCTCCATCTGGACCTCTCCCTCCACTTTTCTTCCATGAATCAAATAATCTAGTAATATATTTATTTGATAATTTCCCTGCTATATATTTTTTTTTACATTGTCCTGAAAAATAACGATTAGTCCCTCTACTTTTCTTTCCTCTTTTATTTTTCCTCGTCCCTAATCCTCTTCAGTGCTGCTCTCTCTCTCTCTCTCTCTCTCTCTCTCTCTCTCTCTCTCTCTCTCTCTCTCTCTCTCTCTCTCTCTCTCTCTCTCTCTCTCTCTCCCATTAACACTCCTCAGGATAAAAAGGACGATAATGAGTGAGAAAAATGAGAAAACTGTTAATGCTGAAGTGCTTCTGTGTTAAGATTTTGTGGGTTTGTTTTCATTTTTTTTTTTTTCCTTTTTTCCTAATACAGAATCCATCTTCCCTTAAGCAGCGTGAAACAACACAACTTAAAAACCTTCAGTGTGTTGTAAGAGAGGAAGAGTGAGGGAAAAAGATAGAGTACTCAGAGAAAACTGCATGAGGAAAAGGATAAAGAGGTTCATTAGCGATTTTATAAACTCTCTTCCGTCGACTTTTATTCTTTTTCAGTTTAATCTTTACTTGCGGAAATGAGATGGCGAAGGGTGAATTAATGGTGGTGGAGGTAGTGTGTGTGTGTGTGTGTGTGTGTGTGTGTGTGTGTGTGTGTGTGTGTGTGTGTGTGTGTGTGTGTGTGTGTGTAAGCGTAAAAAAAAAACAAGTGAAAGAATGGGAATACGAAAACAAAGACTAAGTAAAAGAAAAATGTCAAGTTTATTTTCTCTGGAATACGTGGCAGAAAACGGAAGGATCTCACTTTTCCTGATTATTCTACATTTCCTTTATTTTCTTTTTCCTGGCTGTGAATTTTCGTAAGTTTCTCTCTTATGCACAAGTTTTTATCCTTTGTGTTTTAACGAAATGCCAAAGTTACAGTGTTTTGTATATCACTGCTTATACCACCGCTACCCCACGCTATTGTGTTCTTACTTTCCTTTTTTTTTTTTTTTTTTACTTTCCCACAATCATTTTTTTTTTATCATACCTGTTTCTACTTGTTTTCTTTTTTATTTCCTTATTACTGTTTTTTTTCTTTTCCTTCTTACTGTTTTTTTTTTTTACGTTAGTTTTATTTTCGCCTTTCTTAAGTATTCGCCTATTTGTCGTTTTACTGGTTTGCTGTTTGTCTGCCTGTCTGTTTATATATCGTCTCTCTCTCTCTCTCTCTCTCTCTCTCTCTCTCTCTCTCTCTCTCTCTCTCTCTCTCTCTCTCTCTCGCAGGTAAAGTGACGAGAGTGTTGCCCTACATTACCTGCTCTTGCAACACCTGCCTTCACTTTCTGTGGTGGTGAGGATGCGCATCACCATTAGCAGATGTGTCGTCACAGCACTGTCAACAGATAAGGCCGGTGGTGACTGTGCCGAGAATAATTGTTGAGGAAAAAGTGACGGTGTACTGAATTGTCCTATTGCTGTCTCGTTTTTGTTTGTTTGTTTGTTTGTTTATTTGTCTGTTTATCTATTTACCTATTTATTTATTTGTTTGTTTATTTTAATTTTCTGTTGAAATGTAATGTAGATATTGCGTAATAACATTCACCTTCATCCACACTTTCTTCATCCCACTGAATTGCGACAGAGAAAGATCAAAGTGTCCTCGCAGAAGTAAATGAAAACACCACGCCGTGCATTGCAGTCGCCGCCTGTGCGCGCGTCACACAGTAAAAATTCTAATACCACAATTACTCTAATGGAAACATTGCGATGAAAGTGCGACAGATATAACGCTTGACTGAACTGTGAGCAGGAGAAATATCAGTTAAGTACAATTACTGTTTTGTTTTGTTGCATGATGTGAGATTATTTTGTGAAGTTTTTGTGAAGTTTAGTTCTACTTTTCGTTATTTTTATTGTGCAGAATAAGTGCACGAGAGACAGAGAGAGAGAGAGAGAGAGAGGAAGAGAGAGAGAGAGAGAGAGAGAGAGAGAGAGAGAGAGAGAGAGAGAGAGAGAGAGAGAGAGAGAGAGAGAGAGAGAGAGACGGAAAGGAAAACTAATTTACTCACAAAACGAACAAACCCAGACTCCCTCTCCTCCCTCATCAGAGACACAGGAATCAAGTGATGACGAAGACAAGCTGAAGAATGGTGATGAGTCAGCGGCCAGCATTGCCAACACCACACTCGCCTGTCAGGTTCGTGATACAAGCAGGACTTCAACAGCAAGAGTGTGGCTAAACCTTCTACCTTTATACAACAGACTCATTGGGTCGTTTTCTGGGGAGTGTTGAGGCCTGTGGTGGAAGCCTCGGAGATCCCAACCATCAGTATTCGCATGGACAGGTGGTGCTTACTTTGATTTCTTCTTATTATAATTTGATAGACAAAATGAAAAGTGACGCTCTTGAGAAAACTGAGATGCATGGCGTGTGTGAGGTGGAGGCTGGCGACGCCCCACACGCCAAGCCGCTGAAGGTGAAGGTTTCGGTACAGAAGCGTGGCTGGTGGTGGCGCTGCGTGCCGCGAGCCTCCTTTAAGCAGGTGGCGGTCTTCCCCTTCCACGGGGAGGAGTACTACATGACAACCCCCAAGACCTACACCTCAATGCCGGCAGCCATGGACATGGGCCGCCTGCTGAAGGCGCGCCACAGGTCAGGGGACGCCCTGGTCAAGATCGTTCTGACGCACAGCCGAGGGAAGGTCGTCACCTTCAGGCCGGTGGCGGACTTCATGCGGCGGCTGGGCAAGGGAGAGACCGAAGACTTTGTTTTAGGCCTGACCATTGACGATGGGAACACAAAGGCGCCTGAACAGCAACACAAACAAGACGACGCCTGTGAAACCAATGAACGGAAAGGAATGGTGGAGGAGAAGACTCCCTGGGTTGGAAAAATGTGTCCGAAGTGTCCGCTGTGCACACTGCCGTTCTGGGACCTCCTGCAGGCCTGGGAGCCTCTGCCAGTGAAGCCGCCGACCGAGATGGACACCTACGTGGACATCCTGTCCGCGGAATGCACGGTGCTTAAGACGGAAGCCAGGGTGCTAGTGAAGGAGAAACAGAGCTCCGTCTCAGAGCTGGCTGCCCTGAAGGCTGAAATGGCACGGATGGAGCAGGAGATGGACCGTCTTGAGGCCTCGTGGGCCAGTGACCTCATGGAAGAAGGTGAAGGAGAGCCGAGTCTCGAGCTGGGAGGAATGGAAGAGGAAGATTGCGGCTCCAGGAATGAAGAGGAATGGAGGGAACTGCTTGGTGATTACAGTGCAGAAGAGAAGTCCTACGAAGATTGCTTCACTCTGGATGAAGGGCACGAACACTGGAACACAGAAGATTGTAAGGAGGAAGGCAGTGACGGGGAGAAGGAGGCGGAGGCGGAAAGTGATGAGCACACCCAGGAATGGAAAAGGCATGAGTCTAACCCCAGCATGCACCGCGCCCTCTCGCTGCTGCGGCGCCACAACGCCCCCCACTGAGGCGCCAATGGAAAACATAATATAAGGAAGAAAATTGAAAAAAAAAAAAATACAAATAAGAAAACAAAAAAAAAGATATAGTCTTAAGTTTACGTAGTTAAGTAGTACTAGAAAGTGAATCAGAAGAAACATGAAATATAAAATAAGAAAATTGAACAAAATATGAAAAAAATTAAGAAAATACAAAAAAAAAGTTCTAGTTGTAAGTTTACGTAGAGTAGAAAGTAAAGCAGGAGAAATATGAAAAATAGAAAATAAAAAAAGAAAAAAAATAGAAAATACAAAAAAAAGTTTTAGTTGTAAGCTTACGTAGAATAGAGGAAATATGAAATATAAATAAGAACATTAGAAAATACAAACAACAAAATTTAAAAAAGTTCTAGTTGTAAGTTTATGTAGAGTAGAAAGTAGAGAAGAAATTAAGAAGAAACTTAAATGGATAAAAGAATACTCATAAGGAAATGATAAAAACGTTCTAGCTGTAAGTTTAGAGTAGAAAATAAAATAGAAGGAATATAAATTATAAAAAGGAGAGAGAAAAACAAATAAAAATACAAACGAAAAAATTATTTGTCTGCAGTGGAAAGTAAAATAGAAAAATAAAAAAATAAATATATAAATAAAAAGATCTATTAGTAAGTTTAGGGTAGAAAGTAAAACAAGAAAACAGAAAAAAGAAAAATATATAAATCAGGAAAATAAATGAAAATTCAAACAAAAAAACAAATGTTTACACATTTATGTTGTTAGTATAAATTTTACTTGTACGTTTAGAGTATAGATAATGGAAAAAAAATATATATAAAAAGATATATAGATAAAAATCAAAACAAAGAAGGTGCTAGGAAACGTCTCAATGTTTTAATTGTATGTTGTATAAGTAAGGTAACAGTATACATAAAAAAAAAAACTCCTTTGTAATGCTCTATGGTAGTTGTAAGTTTAGAGTTTAAGTTCAACACACAACTGGCAGCAAAGGTGGTAGTGGTGGTGGTGGTGGTGGTGGTGGTGGTGGTGGTGGTGTTCCTCTGGACAGGGGTGTTGCTGGATCAGGGAGAGCAGGAATGGTCACCCTCCCTCAGCTGTGTTGTCTTGCTCATAACAACACAACACTAACAAAACGTATATTGGTAACAATTTTCGTCACATTAACATTGTTTCACCATAACGTAATATACCCGTAAATTTATTGCAGCTGAGCAATTGGCCTCTGGTAGACTTTTTTCTTATTTGTATAGTGGTGGTTATCTTACTACTACTACTACTACTACTACTACTACTACTATTGGCAATGATAATAAGGATAATAGGAAGAGCTTACGGCCTTCCAGGCAGCAAGGCAGATCCCCTCACAGTGACGCAGCACACGGCGCGTGGTCTGCTCGCACCAAAACAGAATAAAGCTGGTAATGTTCCAGAAATATTTCAGCCATCACCTGAGCCGCGGTTTGTTTGCATGTTGAGGTGCAGTAAGTAATGCAGGCTTGATTCAGAATGGTGCCAGCACAACCGCCACTCCACGGAGTTTCGCGAGGGAAAATGTTTTGATGAGGCGACTCCAAGACGAACACAGTGCCTCAGCCTCCAAGATGATGAAGCGTGAGTTGTTGTGCGACCAGTGTTTGTGTGTTACGAGGTGTGCCGTGTGGGAATACAGTGTTGCTCAGCACTGCGTGTGTCAAGGCAGCACTGCATTGGTGGAGTTGTTCATGAAGGAGCAGTAATGACCGCCAGTCACACCAAATGTGGCTTCTTAAAGAGATAGTCAGAGGGAATATCATGACTGCAATTATTTTGTTAGAGTAAATATATCATATTGGAAAAACTGCTGCATGGACTCTTGTACAACGCCAGTGTGGACCCGCGATGCTGAGTGTGGACATGGCCTCACTGAGGCGTGGAGTCTTGTACTACACCAGTGCAGAGCCACGATACTGAGTGTGGACGCGACTTCACTGAGGCGTGGAGTCTTGCACAACACCAGTGTGGAGACGCGATACTGAGTGGATGCGGCTTCACTGAGGCGTGGAGTCTTGCACAACACCAGTGTGGAGCCGCTATACTGAGTGGATGCGGCTTCACTGAGGCGTGGAGTCTTGCACAACACCAGTGTGGAGCCGCTATACTGAATGGATGCGGCTTCACTGAGGTGTGGAGTCTTGCACAACACCAGTGTGGAGCCGCTATACTGAGTGGATGCGGCTTCACTGAGGTGTGGAGTCTTGCACAACACCAGTGTGGAGACGCGATACTGAGTGGACGCGGCTTCACTGAGGCGTGAAGTCTTGCACAACACCAGTGTGGAGCCGCGATACTGAGTGGACGCGGTTTCATGGAGGCGTGGAGTCTTGCACAACACCAGTGTGGAGCCGCGATACTGAGTGGACGCGGTTTCATGGAGGCGTGGAGTCTTGCACAACACCAGTGTGGAGCCGCGATACTGAGTGGACGCGGTTTCATGGAGGCGTGGAGTCTTGCACAACACCAGTGTGGAGCCGCGATACTGAGTGGACGCGGTTTCATGGAGGCGTGGAGTCTTGCACAACACCAGTGTGGAGCCGCGATACTGAGTGGACGCGGTTTCATGGAGGCGTGGAGTCTTGCACAACACCAGTGTGGAGCCGCGATACTGAGTGGACGCGGTTTCATGGAGGCGTGGAGTCTTGCACAACACCAGTGTGGAGCCGCGATACTGAGTGGACGCGGTTTCATGGAGGCGTGGAGTCTTGCACAACACCAGTGTGGAGCCGCGATACTGAGTGGACGCGGTTTCATGGAGGCGTGGAGTCTTGCACAACACCAGTGTGGAGCCGCGATACTGAGTGGACGCGGCTTCATGGAAGCGTGGATCGTGTGGCGCGTTGTGCTCTCCTAGAACACTCATTCAGGGCGAGGTGACCTGCAGCTCTATTCTCTCTCTCTCTCTCTCTCTCTCTCTCTCTCCCTCTCTCTCCACAGCCTCGCGTCATCCGGCACTCGCTCATCCATGTCCAACACTGGTTCTGAATTTTACAGCTGATTTTTTTCCCTTTTTATGTTCGCATTTTGCTTTTCGCCATCGTTATTTCCACCCTCCTGTTGTTTTGGTGATGGCGGTGATGCCGATGGTGATGACGGTGTAGTACACGGACTTTTTACGTACAAACACGAGGTACTCAAATACTGGTGGTGAAATACTGACTAAATTGCAATACATTGTATTGGAACTCAGTACTAGGGATGTAGTAGTTTATAGTTCAAGTATTTTCTCGAAGGGAAATATTGCGAAAAAATTTAGCCATCTTGCAAGTTGGTGACTGAATAGTTTTTCGATTTTTGGTAACGCCGGATTCTCTTTCCTGTCACACACCAATGCATAAATTAGTTGTGTTCGAAGGGAATTTTTGTCAGACATTTCGCTTCCTTCACCTCGGCAATGGAGGCGCTTGTTGGTCCCAAGGGAACAGCGAGCTTCATGCCGAGGTCTTCAGTATTGCAGCAGTGACCCTTGAAGTGTCTCTCTGACACACATAATCTCTGCAAGATAGACTTATGTACTGCAGTGAGCTTCCTAACTCTTGACCCTGCAGTGGAATGTCGGCTTCTGAATGAAGACACGACAGGTAGATGTATCAGCCTTGCCTCCCATCCCCAGCAGGAGGAAAAGGCGCCGCGCGGACACAAAGTAATCTGGTCAAACAGTGGATGAGAGGAATGTCGCCCCTGCGTGTGGTGTATGCCAGGGTCGCCGGTGTGCCGCGGTGTTACCTAGAGGTGATTCATGCACGAGTCAGGATTATTGCTCGCAGGAGATGTGGCGTCCTTATTTCGCAGCGAAGAACGTGCGCTTACCAAACACGGGAGAAGCATCCTTGTTTTATGTGAGAGAGAGAGAGAGAGAGAGAGAGAGAGAGAGAGAGAGAGAGAGAGAGAGAGAGAGAGAGAGAGAGAGAGAGAGAGAAGGCGGGAGGATGGGAAGGGAAGAGAGGGATGGAATGACGAACGAGGAACTAGGGGAGGAGAAGAGAGAGGAAGGGTTCAAGGGCAGACAGTCAGACCCCAGCTTGCCTCTCTTTGGCACAAAATCCTGAGCAGCTTGACGCCAGATCTGTTTGAAGTGAAGTAAGCAGCGACGCTCCCTCAGAGTTAGCGGTGGGCGGTCCAGCTTAGCGAGTGTGTGGACTGGCACGGCGCGAGGCTGTCTGAGAGTGTGTTAAGCACGGTTTACACGCTACGATAAATTGTAGCGATTTATTGTAATGAAAAGGTTGTTACAATTTGTAGTTACGTGTAAAGCATGGTTTACACGCTACGATAAATTGTAGCGATTTATTGAGCACTGAGATAGTAACGATTTATTGGATGATTGAAAGAGCGTTTACATGCAACGATTTTTAATCCAATATTTTTAGTCTTTACTTGACCGTCATGGAAGAAACATTATGGTGGTCTGCATTTGGGATGTGTTTAGTGGGAGAAAGATCAAGAAAAAAAACGAAAATCAAAAAGGAAATGGAGCCGTGATTGGTTAATGAAAAAAACAAGTGTTTTCTCATATAACTCTGTTGGATACATTGAGAGATGAGCCGAATGACTGGCCAAATTATTTGAGAATGGGAGAAGACACTTATATGGAATTGTTAAATTTAGTTTCTCCATTAATAAGGAAACAAGACACAGTTATGAGAAAATCAATATCTCCACATGAAAAATTAAAAGCTACCCTAAGATTCCTTGCAACCGGAAGAAGCTTAAAAGACATGGAATACTCAACAGCCATATCAAAACCCTCTCTCTCAATAATAATCCCAGAACGTGCGAGGCTATTTACCAAGTGCTCAAAAATTTCATACAGGTAAAGTAATAAACAGTTATAATGCATTTATTTTTCAGAAACATAATATTTTATTAGCTACACGTTCAAACTTGTCGTTACGATGCATATAGATTTGAGCCTGCTGGCACCAACCACTCAATCCAATTCCAACTCCAATAAATCGCTACGATCTCCTGTTTACACGTAACGACAAATTGTAACAACCTTTTCATTACAATAAATCGCTACAATTTATCGTAGCGTGTAAACCGTGCTTTATACTCGTTTTATCATAATAATTATCATTAGTCGAAATAGTAATGATAATACAAGTAATAACAATGCTGATAAGAACAATAGCAATAATAATAATAATAATAATAATAATAATAATAATAATAATAATAATAATAATAATAGTAATAATAATAATAATAATAATAATAATAATAATAATAATAATAATAATAATAATAACAGCAACAACAACAACAACAACAACAACAACAACAACAACAACAACAACAACAACAACAACAACAACAACAACAACGACAACAACAACAGCAACAAAAACAACAACGATAACAGAAGAGGAAAAAAAAGTAAAGGCAAGATAACAAAAAAAAAAGAAAAAACACAAAAAAAGGAGAAACAGAGCTAAGCTGCAACACCGAAGGGGAAAGGAGGGAAGACGGAAGAAGAGGAGGAGGAGGAAGAGGAGGAGGAGGAAGAGGAAGAGGAAGAGGAGGAGGAAGAGGAGGAAGAGGAGCATAAAAGAGCATTACATCTCATTCGTTCTCATTACAGACCCTCCTGGAAGAGAGAGAGAGAGAGAGAGAGAGAGAGAGAGAGAGAGAGAGAGAGAGAGAGAGAGAGAGAGAGAGAGAGAGAGAGAGAGCAAACGGCAATTAGTATAGGGTGTAAAAAAAGTTACATCAATGGTGGAATGAAGATTTAGAAGACAGGGAATGATGAGAGGAAGAAGAGGGAGTGACGATAAAAGAAAGATGGAGAGAGAAATGTGAGAAGTGACAGATGAGATGTGGAAGGAAGAAAAAAAAAGAAATTAGGAAGAAAGAAGGGAAGAGAGGGAGGGAGGCAGGAAGGAAGGGAAGAAGGCGAGGAGGAGGAGGAAAATGACTGTTTACCTCTCATTAGGAAACGAAGAGGAGGAGGTAGAGGAGGAGGAGGAGGAGGAGGAGGAGGAGGAGGAGGAGGAAAAGGAGGAGGAGGAGACAAATGTTACAGTTATGATGGTATCCCATTCTTCCTCCTCCTCCTCCTCCTCCTCCTCCTCCTCCTCCTTCTCCTCGTCCTCCTCCACCTTTAAATTATTTACCTAAACTTCAAAATTATTACCGTCATTTTTTAGTAATTACCACAATAACAAGTAATGGTCATAAAGTAAGAAAGAATTAAAGATACAGACTCTCTCTCTCTCTCTCTCTCTCTCTCTCTCTCTCTCTCTCTCTCTCTCTCTCTCTCTCTCTCTCTCTCTCTCTCTCTCTCTCTCTCTCTGAATAATTTTTGAGCAGAGAGAGGTGAAAATAGTTGGTCGACTTGAGTGTATTACTGGCCTTAATGTTTCACTCAGTGTTTATCGTCTGGCGAACAGAAGATAAAGTAAATAAAGCAATATATTATGAATTGTAATATATATCAAGGTAATATCTCACACTTGTAATTGAATAAAAATATATGGAATCGATCATGCGAAAAAAAAGAGGATAAAATAAAGAAAGAAAACGAAATGTGAAGGTAATTTTTCCTTGTTTGATTTTCTATGTTTTGTATTTTATTATCTCCCCCCCATCTCTCTCTCTCTCTCTCTCTCTCTCTCTCTCTCTCTCTCTCTCTCTCTCTCTCTCTCTCTCTTTCCCTTGTTCCTTTCTTTGGTTCTTATTATTATGTTTACGTTACTAAATTACTTTTTCCTTAGTTTTTTTTTTTATTTCGATTACCTGTATTTTTGGTGTTTAAAAATGTACATGTATTTTCTGCCTCTTTCACTTTTTCTCTTTAATTAACAAAATATCCATCCTACTCAAACTTTGCCATGCACTTTTTCTTTTTAATTTCCTGCACACGTTTTCTGTACATAATTCATACTTTGCTCATTTGACAATTTTTTATTCTCCATTCCCTCCTACATATTTCATCTTCCTTACTCTGTCCTCCTCCTCCTCCTCCTATTCCAATTTTTATTCTCCATTCCCTCCTACATATTTTATCTTCCTTACTCTGTCCTCCTCCTCCTCCTATTCCTCCTCCTCCATCTTCAACTTCATTACGCCCTCCACACATTCTTCTCCTCGTTCCATCACACCTCTTATTTTCTCCCTCTCGCCAGACACACGTCCTCTTTATTCATTTCACAACACCGTCAACACAATTTGTATAATTCCATGGCAGTTAAGAAATGGAGAAAATAAGAAAATGACTAACCTTAATGAACATAGTTTCTAATGTTTGCTAGAATTATGAGGAAAACACCTTTGGAAAACCTTAATAACCTCCACTACAGCCTGATAAAGATAGTCGAAATAAGAAGGCGAAATGCTTCATAATGCAAACCTCAGCCTGATATCTCTTAGCAAACGAGGAACACAAAGCAAGGTGGATAAGTAAATGTTGACAAAAATGGTAAGAATGAACTTAGGTAATCATCATTGTGGGGTCTAAGAAAATGCCAATGTGACATGGCTTATTGCGCCCAAAGCACCCTGAGATGAATATGATGATGACGATGATGACGATAGCAATAATAACCGTCAAATGTTCGCCCCACACAAGCAGCGCCTTCCATCTCCTCACCTTCCTGTCAGCCAGAATACCTTCCCTCAACTTTCCGTGCCTTCCCTAATCCAAGCTTCCCTGCCGTGTCTGTCTTTCCATCTTATGCATAATATTATTCTCTTCATTTCTCTCCCAAGGCTTATGAGTTTTGCCCCACAGCACTCCTGCCGGGCTGCGGGGTTCTGGTCCTTAACTTAAATAAGATACACGTGATGTATTGCCCTCACATTCCCGCTGGCCTTGAGGTGTGTGAAGGTGAAATTTTATATGATCATTCCTCGTTTAATCACACCTGTATTATATTACTGCTATTAATTAAAACAGATAGGTGCAGTATGCTATTTTTATATGCCTAACTACCTTAATCAAATTTGCAAAGGTGTAATTTTAAGTGACTCCTCTTTGCTCGACGAGGGAAGGTATCTTAAGCATATTAGCCGTACTCCTGTATTACTGTATTATATAACTGTCCTTAACTTCAATAGGACAGGTGTGATGTATTACCAATATATTACCTTTCTATGTCTACTCGCCTAAATTAAAAGTGTAAAGGTGTAATTTCTAATGCATCTTAAATCTGTTTCGCCATATTCCATTATTCTATTATATTACTCTCCTTAATTTCAATAGGACAGGTGTCATACATTACCTTTATGAAGCTGCCCATCTTAATTACAACCTGTGCAAGATGTAATTTCAAGTGGTCGTCCTTTGCTTACTGACAGAACACAATCCATCTGTCCTTCCCATCACATTACTATTACAAGCAAGACTATTAATCCTGCAGCCAGACTGAACTTAATCCTTACTGGTAAACTTGCTAGACTTAATGAGAGAAAAAGAGTTTATTACATCAAATGACATTACATCACAGACAAAGAGAGCATTATCTTAAGTCTGTTTCCCCACTAAAGCACTTCTTATGTCCTGGTATTTAATTAACGAGGACAACACAACAGCGCACCTGTCTGTACCACCACTTGACTTAAACACACAAGAATAACATTAGCTCTCCACTCCTCGTCCAGTATTTCACCATTTTTAGTCAAGTTGGTGTATTTAATATCACACCCCTACCTCTCCTGAATTCAAATAATGATCCAGTTTACGGGGACTTTACGTTCTTTCTTTACGAGTTTTCCTTTCATAATTATCAGTAAGGCACAATAACAGCACTAATTCTAACTAACGATGTGCTGAAGGCAAGATGTGGGAGGTATTTAACTTCAT
>NW_026973695.1:230000-255000 GCF_035594125.1 Scylla paramamosain | reverse complement strand
AAAAGGGAGAGGGAGGAAGAGGGAGAGGGGAGGGAGAGGAAGGGAGAGAGGGAGGGAGGGAAGAAACGTGGAAGCAAAGAAGGATGGAGAGAGAGAGAGAGAGAGAGAGAGAGAGAGAGAGAGAGAGAGAGAGAGAGAGAGAGAGAGAGAGAGAGAGAGAGAGAGAGAGAGAGAGAGAGAGAGAGAGAGAGGTAACGGGGGGGGTTGGTGGACTCCATTACTTAAGAATGAGTCAATCCACACTAATGGTGAAACAGCGTGATTCTCTCTCTCTCTCTCTCTCTCTCTCTCTCTCTCTCTCTCTCTCTCTCTCTCTCTCTCTCTCTCTCTCTCTTACCAGCAAACCAGTATTTTCATCCTATTATTATTATTATTATTATTATTATTATTATTATTATTGTTATTATTATCATTATTAATATTATCAGTATAATTCCCTTTCTGTACCGTGCAGTTTCCGTGGCGGCCGTGGAGCAGCGCGGGGCGTGTCGTGGACGAACACAACAGAACACTTGCGTGGAAACAAAGTGGCGTGTGTATTTGCGTGCTTCCCCCTACGTCTGTGTGTGCGCCCATGTGTGTGTTTCCATGTGCGTGTGTGCGCGGCATGGAGGTAACAAATCTGGCTTGAAAATGTGGACGTGTGTGTGTGTGTGTGTGTGTGTGTGTGTGTGTGTGTGTGTGTGTGTGTGTGTGCGGGTTTGCGTGGGTGTGGGTGTGGGTGTGCGTGGGCGTGCGTGCATGTGTGTGGCTGTCACGTGCATGGAAGGCTTTGAAAGGAACGAGGAATATTGGTCAGTGACAAACAAAATAACACAGCATTGTGGAATTGAAAATAACAAGACAAAGAAACAAGAAAAAAAAAAAACGGAATTTCACAACCAACAACAACAACAACAACAACAAATAACAATACTGTGAAACTGAAAATAAGGAGGTAAGGAAACAAGGAAAAGAAAAAGCAGATTTTAAGAACAACAACATCATTAGCTACAAAAATACAACAGAACATGGTGGAATAAAAAAAAAATACATGGTGGAATAAAAAAAAAACATGGTGGAATAAAAAAAAACATTGTGGAATAAAAAAAAGACAAGAAAAAATATATAGAAGCAGAATTTAAGCACCATACAAAAAAAAAAAAAAATTCGTGAAACATCTTTGAATACAAAATAAAAAAAAAAGTGTTGAGTGTTAAAAAAAGAAAAAAAGACAAAAGTGTGCATATGGTTGAAGCAAATGAGAGTCTTACGAGAAACAAAAGGCAATCGTTTCCGGAAAATATGAGTATGATTGAGAATGATTTGAATTCAATTTTACTATAAAAAAAAAGAAAAAGAAAAAATCGTCATGGAAATTAAATACAGTGAAGACACGATGACATAATTATAAGATGGACAAACTTTCAAGTAATCGAGGAAAAACAAAGAAGTAACAGAAGGAATGGAAATAATAATAGTAATAATAATAATAATAATAATAATGCAATAATAATAATAATAATAATAATAATGCAGAGAACTAAAACACTGGGAAGAAAGAAGAGGGAAGAAGAATAAGAGCAAGAACACAAGGGAAAAAAAGGGAAGGAAAAAAATAACGGAAGAAATAAGAAAAGTAATAATAGAATAAATAAGAAAAGTAGGAAAACGCTCAAAGAAAGGAAATAAATGAGCAAACAAACAAACAAACAAACAAACAAACAAACAAACATACTAAAATACACAGATATAGAAAAATAAGAAATGAAATAATTTACCATAAAATACAAAAGTAAAAAACAAAAAAAAACAAGAGAAAAGTAAAAGAAAAAATAAGAAAAACAAAGCGACAAGCAAGAAAGAAAAGATTACGAGAGAGAGAGAGAGAGAGAGAGAGAGAGAGAGAGAGAGAGAGAGAGAGAGAGAGAGAGAGAGAGAGAGAGAGAGAGAGAGAGAGAGAGAGAGAGAGAGAGCCCTGACACCACCACCACGATGTACGAGGGACCTGCAGCCTGTACTTACCAGAGAACCCGCTGGACCTGAAGAGGGGCCTGCTGGGGTACAACCTGCAAAACAAGACACAGGGCGAGTACTGCAGGAGGAGGAGGAGAAGGAGGAGGAGGAAGAGGAGGAGGAAGAGGAGGAGAAAAGGACAGGTTGTAGGTGTGTGTGTGTGTGTGTGTGTGTGTGTGTACGCGCGCACTAGATGAAAAGAGAACGGCATACATAGATTCATAAACTAAAAGGGAAGCTAACGATAAAATAGTGTATTTTAACTAACTACTCGTTCTTTAAACACTCATTCACCCTACAGGAAAATCTAACCTTTTGTCCTTATGTAACAGAAACGAGATTAAGTGAAAATGAGGCATTAGTAATGGTGGAGATGCAGAGGAGAGGAAAGGAGAGGAGAGCAGTGAGAGAGGAAGGTAGACGGAAGGAAAGGAGAGGATAAGTAGAGAAGGGAAGATACTTAGGAGAAACTGGAGAGAGAGAGGAGAGAGAGAGAGAGGGTATACGATGGAGAGAGAGGAGGAGGATGCAAAGCAGGGAAGGAAGGAAGGAAGGAAGAGAGGGAAGGAAGGAAGATATGATTTAGAAATAAGGGAAAGATGAGGAAAAAAAAAAACATGGTTGAAAGATGGAATCAAATGGAAAAGCAAGGGGGGAAAAATAGAAAAAAAGAGAGGTAAAAGAAAACAAAAGAAGAATAAAGAAATAAAAGAGGAAAAAATACGTAAAGAGAGATGGAGTATTGAAGGAGATGGAAAAGAAAAGAAGGAAAGAATCAAGAAAGGAAAAGAGATAAATATAAATGAAGAAATGAAGAAAAGGAAGAAGAGAAAGATGAAAACAAAGGGAGAGAATGGGAAATGGGAAAGACAAAAAGACGAGATGCAAAGAGTGACAGGAAATGAAAGGGAAAGGAGAGTTTGCAAAGAAAGTGAGTGAGGGAGAGGGGAAAAGAGACACGAGGGAATCAAGGAAGGAAGAATTAGAGGAAGACCTGAAGTGAATGAGTGAACACCAGACACAAGTAACAATAACAATAACAATAACAATAAGTAAGAACAAGTAACAATAACAATAATATTTCACGTCACCAAAGAAAAATATTGGTGTTATTTGTCACATACTGCTAAAATAACTACTACTGCTGCTCCTCCCCCTCTTCCTCCTACTGCTACTACTATTACTACTACTACTACGTAATACCACCACCATCACCACCACTTACTTCTCCATCCCTCCTCATCACCACTGCTACCACTACCACCACCACCAACACTAGCTTCCCTCTCCTCTTCCGACCACCACCACCACCACCACTACCTTCACCCCTCCCACCCCCACCACCACCACCACCACCACTAGCACTAACACCCCCTCCCCTTCCCCCGCTGGCCTGGCGCTGGGGGGCGGGTCCACCATGATGGCCTCGCCTCTCAATATCAAGAGTGAGGAGGTGATAAGCCCAGACTAGTCAGCGTGTACCTACAGGTGAGAGAGAGAGAGAGAGAGAGAGAGAGAGAGAGAGAGAGAGAGAGAGAGAGAGAGAGAGAGAGAGAGAGAGAGAGAGAGAGAGAGAGAAAGAATTTCTATTTGTAATAAATTTGGTATTCATAAAAAAAATAAAAAGTTCTCTCTCTCTCTCTCTCTCTCTCTCTCTCTCTCTCTCTCTCTCTCTCTCTCTCTCTCTCTCTCTCTCTCTCTCTCTCTCATCACTCACCTGCTCGAATCAATTAGCAGCACCTCCCTTAACCTCCCCTCCCCTCCCCTATGCAGGTTACCGGGGCTGGCCAGCTGCGCGGCGGGGGGCATGGACCCCCTCAAGGCCATGGGCCATAACAGGGAAGCTTACATGTGTGTGTGTGTGTGTGTGTGTGTGTGTGTGTGTGTGTGTGTGTGTGTGTGTGTGTGTGTAAACGAAGCAGGGATACATACTTTGGTTGAAAATGACACTTTCTCATGATGATGATGATGATCATGATGGTAACAGCAGTAATAGAAGTAGTAGCAATAATAATAATAATAATAATAATAATAATAATAATAATAATAATAATAATAATAATAATGATACTACTACTGCAACTAATAATAATAACAATACTAACAGCAACGATAATAATAAAACAACAACAACAACAACAACAACAACTTACTACTACTACTACTACTACTACTACTAATAATAATAATAATAATAATAATAGTAGAAGTAGTTGTAGTAGTAGTAGTGTTGCTTTTTTGGTTTCATGGTTGAGAGAGAGAGAGAGAGAGAGAGAGAGAGAGAGAGAGAGAGAGAGAGAGAGAGAGAGAGAGAGAGAGAGAGAGAGAGAAGGAAGGGAAGGAGGAGGAGGAGGAGGAGGAAAAGGGGAGGGAGGGAGAAAACTTGAATTACATCGCTTCGGGAGGGAGAGAGAGAGAGAGAGAGAGAGAGAGAGAGAGAGAGAGAGAGAGAGAGAGAGAGAGAGGATACTATCAATCTTTCTCTCTCCTAGGTTAGAGGAGGGGGAAGATTCACTGATTTACACCCTCGGAACATATTTTCGCGATCATGCTCCTGACTTTTCCTCCCTCCTCCTCCTTCCTCCTTTCCTCCTCCTCCTCCTCCTCCTCCTCCTCCACCCTTCGTATCCTTCCTCTCCCTCAATAGATCTTCCCTCTTTCCCGCTCTCTTGCTCTTTTCTCGCGTGAAGGTGTTCGCGAAAGTTAAGCGCGTCTAAATTAAGCGTGTTGGTGTGGCGACCCTCTCTCTCCCTCCCCCGCTCTCACTCTTCTCTTATCTTCCTCTCCCCCCCTTCAATATGTTAGCGTCTATAGATCACACCATGTTCCAGTCCTTGCTTCCTGGTTCTCTCTCTCTCTCTCTCTCTCTCTCTCTCTCTCTCTCTCTCTCTCTCTCTCTCTCTCTCTCTCTCTCCTTTTTCCCGTCCTGTTTAATTTTTCCCTCTTTTCTCCTCTTTCAAGCATTTTCCTTTCCTTTTTTTACGTTGTCCTATCTCTCTCTCTCTCTCTCTCTCTCTCTCTCTCTCTCTCTCTCTCTCTCTCTCTCTCTCTCTCTCTCTTTTCTGTCCCCTTTCTAATCTTTTCCTTTGTCATCTCCCTTCATTTACCTATTTTTCTTCCTTTTCTTCTTTTCTTCCTTTTCTTTCGTCCATCAAGTTTCCTTTCTTCGTTTCTATTCCGATTTTCATTATCTTCCCCCTTGTAATTATTTTCCTTTTCTTTCTCTTTTCATTCATCATGCTTCCTTTCCATCATTTTCCGATTCTACCCTTTCCCCCACTCCGCCCACCCCCCTCTCTCTCTCTTTTGTCCCGCGAGTTAAGGGACATACTTCGGGATTTGATAGTTTAAGTAATTCTAAGTCGAAAATACTTTATAGGCATATGCTGTGTTTTGCTTATTTTTGCCAGAAATTAACATGTTGTTGTGTTGCAGGGGGTGGGGGGGTAGGCTCCTCCTCCTCCCTTCCCGCCTTGGCGCGCTAAGTCCTCGTGGTGCCGCGCTGCAGTTTTTTATTTATTTATTTATTTGTTTTTTTTGTGTACAATCTCTGCAGTCAAAGCCATACAGGAGACAGAAAATGACAACGCTAAAATTTTGTATGTGTCAGTGAAGAAAATGTATAGGTAACACAGCAATATAGTGGTTAAGTCTATTTCTTTTAATCATACATGGCAACACACAGCAACTTCCATCCCGCCAACTGTTTACACTTTGACATGTAAGTGACAGGGCGCCCCATCAGGTGGCTGCCAAAGTGCAACTCTTCGCTACGGTGAAGGTGCCTTTCACATTCAGTAACAGTGAGTATTCGGACATGATATTCATTCTGTGGTGGGAATGCCCGGGCTGGTGCAGGAGGATAAAGACGCAGGCATCCAGACAGAGGACACTCAGATGGCAGTGTTCTACAGGATGTGTCTGCTTCTTGGTGAGGAAGGACGTTTCTTCAGTACTTCTGCAGCAGCTGAACGTACTGGAGCAGCTCAACACAATACCACTTTAAAAGAACATCAGATAATTTAAATAATCTTTACAGGAGTGGCAGGAACGCTGGGCAGCCGTCATGAACCTGTTGAGTTGCCACGTATGTTTAAAGTGTAGCACTTAACCACTACATTGCTGTATTACATGTACATTTTCTTCACTGACTCATACAAAAAATTAATTTATCATTTGGTGTTTCCTGTAAGGCTTTGACTGCACAGATTGTACACAAAAATGATCACTTGATGCTACGCGGCACCACTCGTTACGTAGCGAGCCAGGGGGGGAAGGAAGAAGGCGGAGGCCCCGGTTCCCGCCACGCACAACTTACACGTCAATTTCTTGCAAAATAAAGCAAAACACACCATTTGTGTATAAAATATTTTCGACTTGGAATTACTTGAACTATCAGATCCCGAAGTATGTAACTCGAGGGACACCCTGTATATATTCCCGTGCATGTGTAATCCTTTGTAATACAACTTTTCTGCTCAATAGATCTGTATACTTGATGCATTTACTACTACTACTACTACTACTATTACTACTACTACTACTACTACTACTACTACTACTACTACTACTATTATTACAACAACAACAACAACAACAAGAACAACAACAACAACAACAACAACAACTACTACTACTACTACTACTACTACTACTACTACTACTACTACCGCTACTACTGTTGGTTCAGCAGTTACCATTATGATTAGTATGAGTCATCTCCACTACGCCTAAAGTAACAATTACTGCAGAAAGAACGAAACAGTATTAATAGCAACAACAGATTGAAAAATGAACAGTTTTTCTCGTGATCAAAGAGAATTCCTGCTTCATAACGTCAACAGCTGGTCAGGTTAGCAAGACAATACTACTTATCTTCCACCAACTCTTTACACTCATTATTTGATTAATAGTCAGAAATATGCTTGTTACAACCTTCATCTGGTGTTCCTTCAGTGCATCCACAATACTTCTCTTTAGTCTTCGTGTAGTTATCACATTAATAGCACACATCCTTTACGTAGCCTCACATTGAAGGTATTATTATATCTGTTATCTGATATGTACTTCTCGTTACACCCATCGCCCTCATTGCTTCATTCAGTATTCACTGCCTCTGTAATCCTTTTCATCCTTTCCCTCCACCATCTCGTCAAGTTATCCTATTCATTACATATTTCTCGTAGTAACCTAAGAAGCAAGTTACTATTGTATCTATTATCTGAAATATACTTCTTGTTACAGCCATCACCCTCATCGGTTCATTCAGTATTCAGTACATCTATCATCCTTTTCGTTCTTTCTCTCCAACATCTCGTCAAGTTATCCTGTTTATTACATATTTCTCGTAGCACCCTAAGAAGCAAGTTACTGTTACATCTATCATCTAAAATGTTCTTCTTGCCTCACCCACCACCCTTGTATTGCATCACCATAAGATTCAATACACTGAAACACCGAGCAACTCACCTGAGAGCTCCAATAAACCTGAGCACAGAGAGACAGGCACCGTGGCAAAGATTCCAACCTGAAAGCCGAGCACGGGAAACCACCACATTACTGAACAAGTCATCAGGAACACACCTCCGGACTTCTGTGTGTCATTGCCAGTTTAGTAGTTTAACAATTTACTGAGAAAGTTTGATGCACTTAAGTTATGATGATACAAGTTTAAAGCGGGGTAAATCAAGATAGCCTATCTTAACCTATACTTAAATATATAGTAATACATTAAAGTACATCGTAGGAGGAGAAGAGGCGATGAAAATATTGATGGATGGAAAGTGGAGGTGATGAAAGCAGTGGGAAAAATAGACACATAAATAGATGAAAATACAAAAGATAGGAGACAAGAAGAGAAAGTGATCGAAATACTAAAAGGACATAGGAAATAGAAAGCGAAAATAAAATAAAGATACTGAAAGAAAGTAGAAGATAGAAAGTGGAAGTGATGGAAATACAGGAAAATAGGAGACAGAACCCAGGCATTATCATTACAGTAAATCCATCTTTGTCACCTCATACGACATAACAAATCTGGCAGAAATTAAACCCATACAATCTTTTAGGCAACAAAAATTACATGTAAGAAGAACACTAAGAACTGAGACTGAACAGCGCAGTAGCGGAGAGAGAGAGAGAGAGAGAGAGAGAGAGAGAGAGAGAGAGAGAGAGAGAGAGAGAGAGAGAGGTAGAGGGGGTAGTTCTGTCCCTCAGTGGGGGTCGTGTCCTAACATATCGCTATAGTATTATATCGCCCATAGAATCGCCGCCTCTCCCCTATTTCCTCCTCCCTTCTTCTCAGTGTTCATCCTTTTCCCTTCCTTTTCCCTATTTCCTTCTTTCTCTTTCCTTCATCCGTGATTCCTTTCCTCCTTCTCTTTTACTAATATCCTTACTCCTTCCCTCTCCTCCTCTTCCTCCTCCTCTTCTTCTTCCTTCTCCTTTTCCTCTTCCTCCTCATCATCATTCTTACACCTCAACATTCGTCATAAACACCTTTTCTCTTCTTCTTCTTCCTCCTCCTCCTCCTCCTCCTCCTCCCTTTACCCAGAGGTTAAGATAATGCTCTGCTAACTGCCTAACTCCCTCAGCCAATCAGCGGCCGTCAATTATCCTGTTAGGAAGGAGCCAATGGCGGGGTGGCAGTGATTAGGTGGTTAATTGATGTAATGGGGAGGAGGAGGAGGTGTTGGTAATGGTGGAAATGGTGATGGTGGAGGTGGAAGACAGATAAGGAGAAGAATAAGAGAGGTGGAGAGAAAGATAGAGAAAACGAGGAGGAGGAAGAGGAGGAGGAGGTAATGGCGCTGATGGGTCATTAGAGGAGGCAGCAATTAATGGCAGGTTATAATGGCGCGCTTTCATTAATATCTGGTGCACCGCCTTGTGTTCCTTAATCGGGTGGTAATGGTGGGGATGGTGGTGGTGGTGGAGATAATGGACTGGGAGGGAGGAACAGTGGTGGTGGTGGTGGTGATAAGCATGGTCGGTGGTGGTGGTGGTGGTGTGGATATCTGTGAAGAAGGAATGGTGTTGTGGTTATAGTAATGGTGGTGGTGATGGGTTTTCCCTGCTGGTGTCAATGGTGGTGTGTTGTAGCCGTGCTCTCTCTCTCTCTCTCTCTCTCTCTCTCTCTCTCTCTCTGTGTGTGTCACTTACTTATTTCAGCAGACGAGCAACAATGGAGGCAGGCAAAACCCACGATACTTCCACACACAAATCAACAACGCAGAATCCCGTGAGTGGATCTCCTCTAACTGCTTCCCCTTCGTTCCTCTCACCCTCCCTGTATTCCTCCGCTGACCGTCCCTTCACTCCTCCCCTCCCTTGGACACGTCACGCCTGCCTGTCACGCAAAGTTGGGTAATCTCTGTGTAATCATGAACATTTCAGTGGAGGTCTAAATCTTTTATTTGTTTGGTAAGTGTGGGTGAAATATTTACAACTGATGTCACTCGTTTATTCACTAAAATATAACACGGAACTAGAAAACTGGTGGAGGGAGGGAGTGCTGGTGGAGGGAGGGTAGAGGAAGGGGAGTGGAGGGTGCAGAGAGTGTCAGGAAGAGCGAGGGTGTAGCAGGGAAAGTACTGGTCTGTGCTGCGTGTGGGAAGTGATTTTAGTGGCGGCGTGAAGGCGAGGACACGAGTGAGGTGCTGGCAGGCTGACTGAGGTGAGTGTGGTGAGGTGAGTGAGGTGAGGTGAAGTAACCGTGCACTTCCAGCCAGTCAAGTAGTGGCGGCCGGTAGGAACAGCTCCAGTTGAAGTTTTCCTACTGAATTATTGTCATCTTTCTCTTGTCTCCTCCTCTGTGTTGTTCTCCTTCTATTTCTTGGTCTTTCATCGTCACGTTCACTCATTTTCATTTCTATAAATAAACAAAATAACTAACTTACTATCTATATTTTAAAACTATCTCCATCTTGCTCCCTCTCTCCCTCCCTCCCTCCCTCCCCGCTCAGCTGTTCAGTGACGACGTCTGCTCACACCGAGTCGCGCAAAGCACGCTAACCACCTCAATCACTCGTTAACTCTTTCCTTTTCATTATTTCACCCGATCTTTCAACTTGCTTCTTCAATGTTTCAGTGTTTCAGTGCTTCAGACGTCTGCATAAATCACTGTTACATGTATTGCTGTATCTCGGATGTATCTTGAAGGGGGTGACAGGAGTGAGAGGGAGGAGGGGGCAGGAAGAGGGAAAGGTGAAGGAGGAGGCGTGTTGTCTCGGTCAGAAATATTGGTCCCTTAGCGCCAAGATCCGGGGAGTGGAAATGTCTTCCTTTCCCTCTCCTTTAAAAAGTTAATTTGGTGGTGATGGGAAGGAAGGCTTCTGCTTGCAGGTCACGGCGCGCGGCTTCCATCCACATCACTGCATTATTGTTGTTGTTGTTGTTGTTGGCGGCCAGTGTGAGGCGTGTAGAGTGAGGCGATCAGTGTGGGGAGTGCAGAGTGAGGCGGCCAGTGTGGGGAGTGCAGAGTGAGGCGGCCAGTGTGGGGAGTGCAGAGTGAGGCGGCCAGTGTGGGGAGTGCAGAGTGAGGCGGCGAGTGTGAAGCGTGGAGAGTGAGGCGGCCAGTGTGGGGAGTGCAGAGTGAGGCGGCCAGTGTGGGGAGTGCAGAGTGAGGCGGCCAGTGTGGGGAGTGCAGAGTGAGGCGGCCAGTGTGGGGAGTGCAGAGTGAGGCGGCCAGTGTGGGGCGTGCAGAGTGAGGCGGCGAGTGTGGGGCGTGCAGAGTGAGGCGATCAGTGTGAAGCGTGCAGAGTGAGCGGCAGTGTGAGGCGTGCACAGTGAGGCGGCCAGTGTGAGGCGGCCAGTGTGAAGCGTACAGAGTGAGGCGGCCAGTGTGGGGCGTGCAGAGTGAGGCGGCCAGTGTGGGGCGTGCACAGTGAGGCGTGCAGAGTGAGGCGGCCAGTGTGAGGCGTGCAGAGTGAGGCGTACGGATTGAGGCGGTGCAAGGGTGAGAGAAACAGGGATAAGAACACACCCCGAGCTAAACCAGACAAGTAGAGACGTGTCAGAGAGGAAGCGTGCAGGCCGACAATGACCGCAGCACTCTCTCTCTCTCTCTCTCTCTCTCCCTCTCTCTCCCTCTCTCTCTCTCTCTCTCTCTCTCTCTCTGATGTCGCCCTCCTGTCCCCGCTGAAGGAGAATGAAGAACACAGAACCTAATGAAATGCAGACCTAGTGAAATATGAGGGGCGGATATTGCTGCTTGCCCGTAGTGGTTGTGTGAGGCACTAGTAGTAGTGGTAGTGCTAGTGCTAGTGGTGGTGGTGGTGGTGGTGGTGGTAGCAGTGGTGGTGGTGGTAGTAGTCGTGTACTGGATATGTGTGCGTGTGTGTGTGTGTGTGTGTGTGTGTGTGTGTGTGTGTGACGTAATTAAGTAAGGTCTGAGAAATGAGATGTTTCTATTATTTTTTCCTTGCCAAATGTGATTGAATATATTTAGCACGTGACGTCGAGGGATTCATAAATTATTCGAGCTAGTAAATGTGTCTCTCTCTTGCGCACACACACACACACACACACACACACACACACACACCAATTCATACAGGAATTCGTAACACATCATTTCGAGTCCATTTCTTTGCAAACTTTGTACATCTTCCGACGAGTTTCCCCGTTCGTCTCTCTCTCTCTCTCTCTCTCTCTCTCTCTCTCTCTCTCTCTCTCTCTCTCTCTCTCTCTCTCTCTCTCGTTCTAGTTCGGGGTCTTTTATTCTGTTTTTGTTGTTGTTGTTTTTGTTGTTGTTCCTTTTTCCTCTTCCGCTTTCTTCTTTCTCTTTTCTTTCTCTTTCTATTTCATTCTCTCTTTTTCTTCCCTTTCCTCCTCCTCCTCCTCCTCCTCCTGGCCTTATGCTTCGGTATGTAATCTCTTTACCTCTTAGTTTGCTGGTGTTAAGAATCCATGGAAGAACCTAAAGATTTGTTGCTGTTTACTTATCCTATGTAGTCTGGTGTAATCCTTCTTTTATCCTCCTCCTCCTCCTCCTCCTCCTCCTCCTCCTCCTCCTCCTCTTCCTTCGCCGCATGTTCTCGACAAGGGCACACAAATGGTCCTCAAAATACCATTGTTATATAAATTCTCTCCAGCAAATATGTTCTCCTCCTCCACCACTACCACCTCCTCCTCCTCCTCCTCTTCTTCTCTTCTTTAGAGGCAATAAGGAATGAACAATAAGGTTAATGCATCACCACCACCACCACCACCACCACTACCACTACCACCTCCTCCTCCTCCTCCTCCTCCTCCTCCTCCTCCTCCTCCTCTTCCTCCTCCTCCTCTTCTTCTCTTCTTTAGAGACAATAAGGAATGAACAATAGGGTTAATGCGTCATTTTAATATAATTCATAAAGGTTCAGCTGCTTGCCACCACCACCACTACCACTACCACCACCACTACTACCGCCTCCTCCTCCTCCTCCACTTCTCATATATCCTCCTTCGTATGGATCTTCTGTTTCATCATCACCATCATTACCATTCTTCTTGCAGTGATCGCCTCTCTCTTCTCCCTTCCTCCTCCTCCTCCTCCTCCTCCCTTGCATTTAGTTTTTCTACCTTCTCCTTTCCGGCTTTCCCTTACCCTTTTCCTTTCCTTCTCAGCACCTGTCTGTCTGTCTGTCTGTCTGCCTGTCTCGTCGTCGGTCTGTCTGAATGCCTACATGTCTGTCTATTTGTTTTCGTCTGTTTTTTGTTTGTCAGTGTCTGTCTTTGTCTGTCTGTCTGTCTTTCTCTATGTATGTATGTATGTATGTATGTATGTGTGTGTGTATGTATCACCTACATTGATGACTATACTCGTATGCGCCTCAAGTTACAAACCTTAATTTACGTAATTCGTCACGGCGCCTGGGTCGGTCTGTGTGTGTTCAAATTTCGTGGAATTGTAATGAACACTTGATAGTTGACTTATGGTATTGCACATTACCTCCTATGCTTATGATTTCTTAAGTCGTTAGTTTCTTATATACTGAGAAGCATAAATTATTATCTTATTTATTTATTTATTTATTTATTTATTTATTTATTTGTGAGTGGTAAAGGCGCGAAGTGTTTGATGTGCCACAAGTCAGCAAGACACGTAGACTTTCTGTGAACACATCAAGAAACTTGCAAACTGTACAGTGAAACATGTCTGTGCCTCTCACATAATTCAGTGTGATCTGATTGAATTACAAGTAGTACACACCCTGGTTGTCAGAACACGATGTCAGTGGGAAGCTGCCGCTGTCAGTGGTGAGCAGCGCTGCTCACTGCTCACTGCTCGCATCACCACGCACACTTCCCAAGTTGGATTTTCTTATTACCCAAAAAACTCCTCCAGACAATATAACAGATGTGTTTAACATTAACTGGTGGCGGTAGGCAACACTGGAGATCACTTTGGCTGTGAAATTCATGTTCAGGAATGCTGAAGTTCAGACTCACCACGACAGGCCTGCCCTCCATAATGAATTACGAAATATTTATAAGTTTTCAAATGATTAATGGAAGCAAGCAAGCTCCGCATTTTCTTTGAAAGGTATGTCATTTACTGTAATGCATAAGTTATTAAGGGAGAACTGATTTTAGATGTTTTGTTAAGGTTCCTTATTGCACGATAGTTAGTATATCATGTAGCTTAGACTGGCACTGCTGCCTCCTGAATGTGTCAGTGAATGTGTCCTTGAAACAGCCTTATCCATTGTGCCGATGTTGTCTGCATCATGTTCACTATCACTGCGAAGGGTCATGACACTACTCATGCCACAAGAAGCGGTCAATAAACAACAGGTTAACAAACTGATAAAACTTCAGACGCAATGTTATCATTAATGTTTCGTTTCTGTTATGGAAAATGAAAGGTGAGAGGCTTCTAAAAACACAAACATACAAAGCGATTAATCTTAAAATATAAAACTTGTGAATTTAGTATTATACAAACTAGTCGTGTCGGTTACTCTTCAAGGCAGAATTAATGTTCCTCTCTCTCTCTCTCTCTCTCTCTCTCTCTCTCTCTCTCTCTCTCTCTCTCTCTCTCTCTCTCTCTCGTTGTTCTTAAGAGTGATGTACTGCATCGTGAAATTGTCTGTAAAGAATTTCACAGGAATTCTAAACCTAACCACATACATATACACATTTATTTTGTATTACTTCCTTTATAAGTGTGAATTTTGGAATTAACACTGGACTGTGAAAAATGAAATATATAATATGTACGTACGTGTTTCTGGTCAGTGTATGAAACAAAATAATGAACAGCATGTGCACTGGTGGTATACAGGGTGTATCGCGAGTTTCTGCAAAGACTGAAAGAGGTGAAACAACGTGTAATTCTAAGTAGAAAATGTTCTATACACATATGCATTTTAAGGCTTTGTTTACCCGTCAGAGGAGTTGAAAATGTACGGGACTCGCGGATGTGCTCTGTGAAATGACGGACACACGGTTGCATTGTGCAGCCTCGGAGGTGCCACTTGCTCAAATAACGAATCGTTTAATCTTATTTTTTGCAGTTTGTGTAATATTACAGTATTTTATACCAAGACAGACGGCATTAGAAAGCATGTAATTTACCGATAAGCATTACACGACAACATTATTGCGGTGATTAAAGATACTCCTGTAAAATGCTACGCGGCATCATAGAAGCAAGGGAGGAGGGGGAACGAGTCCGAGCGACCTTGAAAACAGCTGAGTGATGATGCCACGTAGCATTTTACAGGAGTACTTTTGATCACCGCAGTAACGTTGTCATGTAATGCTTATCGGTAAATTACATGCTTTTTAATACCAATTGTCTTGTTATAAGATAGTGTAATATTCCACAGTTTGCAAAAAATAAGATTAAACCATTCATAATTTGAGGAAATGGCACCTCTGAGGCTGACACAATGCAACCGTCTGTACTTATTGTAACGCCCGGGTATTATTGTTGTTTAGTCTAAGTTGCCTTTATTTCTTTCTGTGGGATTGAGTGTGTGACGTGTGTGTGTGTCAGCTGTGCCTGGTGTCTGGCAGTGGTGCATGGATGGCGGGAGAGAAGTCGCGTGACTGCAGTGACTGGGCAGTGTGTTGTTGGCCCCGCTCTGGATAACTTGTCTTTGCGTGTCCTCCGTGCCGAGTGCCTGTTGCGTGAGCCTGAAGAGTTTGACTGTCACTGCCTGTGTCTGTAACTGCCTGTAACTAACGGAACTAGTAAAGGAAGAGAGTGTTGCCCACTGTTTGTCTACCCGCTCTGTCTGGCTGTGCGTGAATCACGTGGGACGTGGTACCCTTAGCATCTCTTGTCTAGCCTGCTGGTGTTCCCGAGTGCTGTCCTGACTGTCGGGGAATTGTGGGCGTCTACGGGAGTGCTGAGGTTTGTGCTTTCGTAACAATGGCGTCAGGAGTGGGATGCTAAGTGTGTGCTCGTACAGACCTACGTGACTCGAGTGGAGAAACCATGGCAGACAAGGTGGTAGACAAAATGGCGGGCGAGAGTGGTGCTGCTGACCAGTGTGAGGGACTGAGTGGGTCTAGTCACGACTCTAGTGATGCTGGTGACGAGAAGCCCACCCAGATGGACCTCCTCATGTCCCAACTGGCGAGTATGGCTCAGAAGCAGGAGGAAAGGCACGAGCAAACCGTGGCAACACAAGCTGCCCAAACTGAACGACTGATGGAAGCCCTGCAAAGCAGCCTAGGTTCTCTGAGGGCTGAAACGCAGGCGTATACTGATCGCTCGTGTGAGGCAGTGAAACTGGAGGTAAAAAGTGAACTCCAAGCCTTGCGGGAAGAGGTGGCAGACCTGCGTGAGGGCGCGAGTGTTTGGCGGCAGGGCGCGTGGCCGCCACGTGGCGTCTTGGCGGGAGGTGTACAGCTGCCCGCAACCCCCGCCTGGCCTCCCGTGACTAGCCCAGGACCTGAAGGGAGTGTGGCCTCAGCCCCACCTGCTGTTGGGGGCCTTGGATGGGGCCCTGTGGGGGAAGCAGGTCCTTGGGAAGCACCCGAGATGGCCGTTGGGGGCTGGCCGCCCACCCGGGACAGGAGGGGAGGGCTTAGCCTGCCCCCTACACCGCCGGGCTCACCTCCCCGTGCCGCCTCCCCGCCCCCGAGCCCTAAGGCAGCCCGCTCGTCACCTCGTCACGTGAGACGCAAGCCAGCGGAGTACGATGGTAAGGTCAGCTGGGAGTCTTACGTCGCCCAGTTCGATATGCTGGCCTTGGCCCAGGGCTGGGGGGAAGCAGAGAAGGCCCTGCAACTAGCGACAGCGCTGCGAGGCCCGGCGTTGGAAGTGCTGGGTCATCTCCCTGCCAGCCAGCGCACCTCATACGCAGCAGTGTCCGAAACTTTGCGGCGACGTTTCGGACACCGTCATCAGGCGGAGGTATACCGCGCCCAGCTTAAGAAGAGGACGCGAGAGAAGGACGAAACCCTTTCCCAGCTGGCGCAGGACGTAGAAGGGCTGGTGAGGAGGGCGTATCCAAGCGCGGCCGAGGACATGGTTGTTGTTCTGGCGCGCGACGCGTTCGTAGACGCCCTCCAGGACCACCAGCTCCAAATCTATGTGAAGCAGGCACACCCAGCTGACGTGCAGGTGGCGTTGGCACGGGCTATGGAGTTTGAGGCCTTCCTACAGACGACGACCAGCCTCTCTTCTCTTGCCCAGCCTCGCGGTGAGGTACGGGGCCGGAAGGCGAAGGTGGAGCACAAGGCGGCGTCACGGGAGGCGAGCCCGTCCGAGTTCGCCGGCCGCTGTTGGGGCTGCAGTGAGAGAGGCCATAGACGCAGCCAATGTCCGAGGGGACGAAGGACGCGCTCCCTCGATCGGCCTAACTCCAAAGCCTTCCAGACGTGCTGCGCCGCATGCGGCAAATCGGGCCACCGCTCCAGCGCCTCCCCCAAGCCCAAGGAGGTTGCTGAGGCGGGAAACAGCAGCGGGCTGGAGGAGGGGGCGACCTCACAGCCTGCCAAGGTGCCAATGCCCCGTGCTGTGTAAAGTGCCACCTCACCGTCAGCGCAGTGCAGGTACGAGGTGCGGTTGATGGAAGGCCTTGCTGCATGACCATTGACAGCGGGGCTGAGCGCACCATCGTGCAGCGGAGGCTGGTAAGTGCTGAGTGGCTCCCGTGCACCGTGGACAGGCTGTGTGGAGTAACGGGGGACTGCATGCCGTTGCAAGGCCCAGTAGACGTTCGAATAAGTGTCGGCAGCGCGGAGGTGAACCTGCCCGTGTATGTTGCCGAGCTGGAGGAAGAGTGTCTGCTGGGTTACGACTACCTGAAGAAGACCAGGGCCTGCGTAGACTTTGGACGGAAGGTGATAAAGGTATGTGGATACGATGTGCCTTTCCTTCCGGAGGTCGGCCGGTCGGAGGTAGTGACGACACGGCGGATGCAGTTGGCCCCGCGCTCTGAGTGTCGAGTACAGTGTCGACTCGCACGGCCGATGCAGAGCACGGAGGGCCTAGTGGAACCAGCCAGCGACTGTCGACTGGCTGACGGAGTGGCAGTCGGAAGGAGCCTCGTGCAAGCGGGGGAGAAGGTAGTCACTGTCTTACTGGCTAACTTCTCCGACGAGGCTCGCAACATACCCGCCGGAACAGCGGTGGGCGAGTGCGTGGAGGTGCAGCGTGCCGAGGCACCGCCGCAGGGTGAGCGGGCGGCCGAGGGAGCCCCGCTGCCGAGCTTCCTGGAGGATCTAGCGACCCGGAGACAGCTGTCACCACCCCCAGCGAGCCAGAGGAGGCCGAGGCTGAGGAGTCAGGGGTGGGCGACGGCCGCGACTCAGAGCCAGCAGAGGAACCTCAGCCCCACTCGGCCGCGCAGGGACAGACGCCGCCCACGGCGTTATGATGATTTTGTGTTGATTGACTCTGAGGGAGAGATATAAGGAGAGGCAAGGTCGGGTCGACCTTTTTGTAAAGGAGGGGGTGATGTAACGGCCCGGGTATTATTGTTGTTTAGTCTAAGTTGCCTTTATTTCTTTCTGTGGGATTGAGTGTGTGACGTGGTGTGTGTGTCAGCTGTGCCTGGTGTCTGGCAGTGGTGCATGGATGGCGGGAGAGAAGTCGCGTGACTGCAGTGACTGGGCAGTGTGTTGTTGGCCCCGCTCTGGATAACTTGTCTTTGCGTGTCCTCCGTGCCGAGTGCCTGTTGCGTGAGCCTGAAGAGTTTGACTGTCACTGCCTGTGTCTGTAACTGCCTGTAACTAACGGAACTAGTAAAGGAAGAGAGTGTTGCCCACTGTTTGTCTACCCGCTCTGTCTGGCTGTGCGTGAATCACGTGGGACGTGGTACCCTTAGCATCTCTTGTCTAGCCTGCTGGTGTTCCCGAGTGCTGTCCTGACTGTCGGGGAATTGTGGGCGTCTACGGGAGTGCTGAGGTTTGTGCTTTCGTAACATTATTAATCTGTGTGTGTGTGTGTGTGTGTGTGTGTAGGCTTAAACACCATGGAGTAAGTAGTCAATAGATTTAAGAGTAAGGAATCTCTCTCTCTCTCTCTCTCTCTCTCTCTCTCTCTCTCTCTCTCTCTCTCTCTCTCTCTCTCTCTCTCCTCTCTCTCTCTCTCTCTCTCTCTCTCTCTCTCCTCCCACACACACACACACACAGAGGACAGAGGAGAGAGAGGACAACCACACACACCAAAAATAGCTCTTCATATTAATTTTGCCTTTGTACTCAAGACAACAAAACTTACCCAACTTTCCCAACAAGGAGAAGAACCTTGTACCTTCAGACCCCAATTTCTACCTTAGGGCGTGTTTCCTTCCTCCCAAGCCTCACCCACCTCTTCTGTGTGGGTTACGGGTGAGTCATTAATCTCCGTGACCGTAACCTTCTCCTCCTCTTCCTGCTTTTCCTCCTCCTCCTCCTCCTCGTCACACGGATTCCTCCCTCTCAGTCCAGATTTCTTCCTCCACCCTCTCGGATCTTCAAGATTTAGTAGTGATTTTATTTGCTACTCTCAATCATTACCATATTAGGGTTTGTTATCTTCCTCCTCCTCCTCCTCCTCTTCCTCTTCTTTCACTTCATACTAGTCCTCGTCTTTTTCCTCCTCCTCCTTCTCCTCATTATCCTCCTCCTCCACCTGCTCCTCCTCCTCCTCCTCCTCCTTCTCCTCCTCCTCCTCCTCCTCCTCCTCCATGTTGCAGAAATATTCCCCTCTCAGTGTATATTTCTTGCTGTAACATCATTGCTCGTCATGGTTCAGCATTTCACATTTGGTCTTGCCCACAATTACTACTGCATCATTAAGGTCAGCAATAACACAACGCAGTGCTAATTCAGCTTTCCATGTACAGTATATAGTGTGGTGTGCGCGTAAATCTCCGGTGTTTGAAGCGCCGGTGATGAGGAAAATCAGTATAAAAAGGATGCATTAAGCAGGTACTATTCTGCGCTGTGTGAAAAACAAAAGAGTAATTCAGGGTTGTATTTCCACAGCGCACTCAATATTCCCCGACTCAATATTCCCCGGAACGTGACCGCTGTATATTTCTTTTTTTTTTTTTTTTTTACATAAATTAAAGTTTCATGATTTTCTCTTGATTTCCAGATTGTTGCATATCACATATTTCCGGTTACTGATAACTCATAAATTTCGAAGGAACCCGGATGCTCGATAGACGTAGTTCCGTTTTTTAATTGAATTCCTCTCCAAAATTATTGCAATACTTCGTTTTCCGGGTCCGGAGAGGTACATATTTTGATCAAGTATATGGTATTATTCCCTAGCTTGTATTTTATCCGGATATTTTCACCCGTCACCAAATAGAACGTAGTCTATGGGCGCTGCGTGCGTATATGTCCTCCATATTAGTGAGAGTTGCGTGTGCTGTGTGCCCGCCAACTTTGATTCCAAGTCGTGGCTCTTTTTTGCAGCACGTGTTTTGATTATGCAATTACACACCACGAGGAATGAACCTCTGCGTGTTCATCTGTGTGCTGATTGTTTGTGATGGAGCGACACTGAACACACCGCCCCTCGCCTCCCTCAGCTGCCCGCCTGGCTGATTGCCTGTTTGGTTCATTGACTTGCTGGCGTGGTAGCAGGCGGGCAGGCGGGATGGCTGACTGGCTCTTTGGTTGCCTGCCTGGCTTGTTAGGTTACTGTGCGTTAGTGTGTGTGTGTGTGTGTGTGACAGGCAAGACGGTTGGGAGGAAAGCTGTGTGTTTGATTGGCTAGCGTTTGCGTTGGATGGTTGCATGGGTGAGTGGCTGGTTGGGTGACTGGCTGGCACAGAGAAAGACTGGATAGTTTTAGTGTGTGGATAAGTAGGTGGATGACTTAAGTGATCAGTGAATGAATCGGTATAAGCTTTTATGGGTGGTTGTGTATATGAATAATGGCAAGGTGGCTGGCTGGCTGGGCTGCTGAGTGGCTTGTTTATGGAGTGGTTGGATAAATTGGGTGGTTGTTAGACTAAGTAGACTGGCTTCGTTAGGTGGCTGAGTGGCTGGCTTAGCTGGGTGGATGGGTGGCTGATGGTTGGCTTGGTTATAAGGCTTGCTTGGTTGGGTTGTGGATGCGTGTCTCCGCTAGGTGGCTTGGGTGGGTGGTCTCGCTAGGTAGCTGGCTGAATGGTTGAATGGCTTCACTGGGTGGCTGATGGCTGGCTTGGCGAGAGATGACTTGTTTGACTGGCTGGACAGATGGTGGCTTGGTTGGATGGTCTTGCTAGGTAGATGATTGGGTGGCTTGGGTGGGTGGTTGAGTGGCTTGGTTGGGTGGCTGGTGGCTGGCTTGGTCACGCACGCTTCCACCAGTTGCTCACCGCCGCCCCAAGTCGATACCAACCCTCTGGCACTCCTCTCAGCTGATCGCGACACACTACTGCCATCCAGCCCGGCCCAGGGTGTCACACTGGCCCTTTTTTCCCTCCATTCGCACCACATAACCCATACAAACCCCTCGTAAAGAACACAATTCATATCTTTCCTCGTTCCCCAGTAGCTGCTGATCATCCCTTCGAGTGTAGTTTTAGGTTATATCACCGACAGAAATGCGTGTTTTTCTCGCGGGTTTACGAGCAGTATGTAATATTCCGTGAGGTGTGCCCGTGCAGGGGACTCGCTGTGTGTATGGCGAAGGCGACGTTTGAATGCATCGTGCGGTTGGCAGCCGGGCGTTGAAACATGGCGGGGAACCTGTTATCTCAGTGGGCCAGCACCGTCAGGGAGGTGCCAGAAGGGCTGTGCAAGATTCTATAAAACGGGTAATCGCGAATCCGATTACTTGTCCCTGTTGGATTCGTGGGATTCGAATCCTCCTCGAATCCTATGTACTCTTAAGTTCTTAACAAGCCCCGGGCGCCCGAGATTCTTCCTATTGTCTGCCAGGCGCGAGATTCGTTGGTGTTTGCAAGGGAATCCAAGCACGGACAGAATCCAGGATTCCTCTCCACCTGTCACAAACATCACGACTCTCGCCCTTTGGCTACAATTTGCCGAGATATAGATCGTGTTTCCCATGACGCTTACCAAGAATATATCTATATCTATATCTATCTGTCTATCTATCTATCTATCTATCTATCTATCTATCTATCTATCTATCTATCTATCTATATATATATATATATATATATATATATATATATATATATATATATATATATATATATATATATATATATATATATATATATATATTATGAAGATTTCCATGATATAAATATGCAATCATGAAAATACATGTGCAGTTCTAGTCGAGTGAGACACACTGCAGCAAGGTGAAGGATGGTGAAGGGTGCACACTATAAGTAGCCATTCTGATTGCTGTTATTAGTGATTTAGCAGCCACAGCACGATCATTTTCTTCCTTATGCTCTGCGTACTCAATCGGATGTTTTATGCGGAGGTGCTTGAAGAGGTTGGAAGTTGTGCTTCCACTGAACTTCAAGGTGTCTTTACACACCAAACATATTGCTTGTTCTGGAGTTGATAGCTCCATATAATCGCAAATGAGCGCATTTCTGCCACGCTTGGCTGCCATCATGCAGAACCACTGTTTTTTATTAAATTTAGGGTCAATTTGACTTTTCAACCTACTGTTGGTGAAGGAGGTTACGCCTTTCCCTCCTCTTCCTCCTCTTCTTCCTCGTCCTGCACCGCTGCTACCAAAGAAGTGAGACCCGCCAAGAGCGTTCCTCCTCTTACTATTTTTCTCCCTCCTCCCTTTCGCTCTCCTATTCTTTCTTCCTGCTTTTGGTGTCCAGTCACTATTTCCGTCTGACGTGAAAATTTCCCGCCGTCCTTTTGGCGTGGGGCGTGATGACGTGGGCGGCGAAAGGGCGGGCTGTGTGCTGTACTGGCCGTCCTGGCACTGGGACAGCACTGTTCTCCCCACGCGGGCCAGGGAGGAGATGGTTCCACTTGGTGCGTCCCACGTTCAAGTTCACCTTTTTTACAATGCACGCCATGGCTAACTGATCTCTTTAGTTAAGCTTTTCCCTTTTTTCCCCCGTGTTAGTTTCCCGCCCCTGTGATTATGTTTTCATTTGAGTGTCGTGCTCGTGGTGTTGTGCAGTGCCTAGAGAGAGAGAGAGAGAGACGAGAGAGAGAGAAGAGAGCTACATGTGCCTATGCTTGTGTGTGTGTGCGTGTGTGCGTGGATACTTTCTTGTTTATCTCGCTGGGGTCTAAGAAAGTTTCCCTTTCTTTCCTCCGTGTTTTTTTTTACCCTTCGCCTCCTCTTCCTCCTCCTCCGCGTCAACAAGATCCAGTTTGTAAAGATGAATGACGTGAGAGGCCTGTGTTTACCCTTCAGCCTCTCCTCTGCGTCTGTCCGCGTGGCTCTCCCTCTCTGCCCACCTCTCTCAGTGCTTTAAACTCGTCTGTTATCCCCCGGTGGTGGTGGATTGGTATTTTAAACGTTCTTTTGTTCTTTTTTTCTCGTTTTCATATCTGTGGGTCTTGGTTTGCCTATTCATATGTCGTTTTCTTTCAATTTCCTTGCCTGTTTTATTCTTCAGTGAGTCAGTAGTTGATGCTGTTGTTTTTTCGTCCTTTTTCTATGGTTTTCTGTTGTGAATTCGGTAGTTTTATTCAGTTTCCCCTATTCGTAACTCTTATTTACCGTGTGCACGAGTTCGGCTCATATCTGAAGTCATGTCTTTGCACGAGTTTATAATGGGGAGAAGAAGCAGACGGTGGCATCCTTTCCCATCCGCTTGAATTCGCTCCCCTCACAACATTTTACGAGTGAAAAGTTTTGTTTTCATTGGGGGGAAGTTGTATACAGCACATCCAACACACAGTCCTGCCTTCCCTCAGGCCCGCGATAAATTTTATGTCTGCTGCCTTTTGAGTTTATGTTGCTTAAGGAATTTTACGTGAAAAGAACAGGCAACTTTCTCCCGTGTTTGGTGTTTGGCTTCATCTTCCTTGTGTGTTTCTCTGCCATCCAGTGATGTGTTCGGAGTGCGGATGTCTTCAATTTGCTGCCTCAGATATCCTTCCTTCTGTCCTCTCCTTGTTTATCATTTCCCAAGAGTATTTCTTGTCCAGTTCTTGTGTTCAGCGTGTGTGTTCTCTACTCCGCTATTAGCATGTTCGTTCGTTTGTTTGTGTATTATTTCTTTGTTGTGAGACTGCTTAATATTTTGTTTACCTTGTTCTGTTGTTAAATGTGTTTTGTTTTTGTTCTTTCTTTGCTGTTTTATTCAGTTATATAACTTATCAAATATGTTTTTTTTTCTTGAGTTTAAATTTTTCAGCATTGTTAGGCTTCATCTGTGCAAGCCTAATTCCATTCTGGTGTTGAATGTGTGTCTACTCTCTTCTGCTCTGTTTTATTAAATTACATATGTCTGTACCCTTTTTTTTTTTCTTTATATATATATATATATATATATATATATATAATATATATATATATATATATATATATATTATATATATATATATATATATATATATATATATATATATATATATATTTTTTTTTTTGTGAACCTAGATATTCTTTTTCCTTCACCTTACATGACGTGCGTGTTTCTGTTCATATCGCTATTTATCTTCTCATCTGGATAATAACTTCATTGAACTCTTTTGTTCTTTTGTGTAGTGAAGTCTCTCTCTCTCTCTCTCTCATCTCTCTCTCTCTCTCCTCTCTCTCTCTCTCTCCTCTCTCTCTCTCTCTCTCGTCTCTCTCTCTCTCTCTCTCTCATCTCTCTCTCTCTCTCTCACTCTCTCTCTCTCTCTTACTCAGTTGTTGTACTTGAAATTCGCTTGTGTATTTTGTGTGTGTGGTTCTGTTCATGTCCATTTTAATTTGGTGGTGTGATGCTTGTTGCCTGACTTTTGAAATACCTTGTAGCTGCATGCTTTGTTGTGTGTTATTCTACATTTTTTCCTGTGTGGAGTTCATTGTGTGTGCAGTTTGTGTGTGGCGTGGAGTGTTACGCATGTCGTATGTAGAGCACTCGGAGTAACTAGATTAGCCTTTGTTGATATTTCTTCCTTTGTTGATGTTTCTTCAAATGACTCAGAAAACACGCTGCTTTACTGATCCTCGTCCTGTTAGCAAGGGACAAGTTGTCCTGACGTAAAGAAAACCGTGAATAAAAAAAAAAAAGGAAATAGAAAATACAACGACCTGTCCTGTGAGAAAAGGGCGAGAAAAGAAAAAGCGAACGTACTTTTTTTCTTTTTCTTTTTCTTTTTTTTTCTTTTTCTTTTTCCTTTCTTTTTTTTTTTTTTTTTTTTTTTTTGCATTGCAGCCAGATTGTAGTTCATGCTCGCTGGCATACTTGTTTGGTAGTTTCAGGTCCAGCAGGTGACCGTGGCGCGGCTCGCAGTGTCGGTGAGAGTGGCCTGTGTGACCCTCGACTTTTCATGACCTACTCCCGCCACTGGGGTCACCCAGTGTTATAGGAATGCATACTAAAAATCACAGTAATGTATTCTTTTTTTTTTGTCCTATACTGTTTTTTTTCTTTTTTTCCGTTTAAACACCAACACGACTGAAATTGGCGCCATGTTAATTAAATTGCATGCAGGTACTGTTGACCAAAGCCTGAATGTTGATGTA
>NW_026973695.1:215000-225000 GCF_035594125.1 Scylla paramamosain | reverse complement strand
TGCACTTATCTTGGAGAGAGAGAGAGGAGAGAGAGAGAGAGAGAGAGAGAGAGAGAGAGGAGAGAGAGAGAGAGAGAGAGAGAGATTTGTGAATGTTTAAGTATACATATATTTAAACATCAAAGTGAAGTTTCCCGCTAGATGATTCCTTAAGAACTAAGCTATGATGGTCAAAATTTCCTGAATTTTTACTTTGCATCAGTTTAGCAAACTTATTCATTGTTGTGTTATTTCTGTAATAGTTTGTGATATAACTGTTTCATAGTTCAACAATGTTTTCGTGAGAACATAACAATATAATATGAAATTCATCTCCCACAACATTACTTCTACATTTCGTACATAATCTTTCTTCTCCACTTACATTTTCACGTCTTCCTGCCACAACTAGTAATCTATTGTTATTTGATCTTATTTTTAGTTAAGAGCATTCCGATTTTTTTTTTTTTTATTTCAATAGATAATCTTCTAAAACATTACAATTCTTTATACATGCTATAACTTTTGCAAATTCCCTTTGTTGAAATATTACTGTACCATGTTGAAATCCATTGATCCTTCAGTTTCCTTTCCACGGCTTTCTTTAACCATTCAGGATAATTAATATATTGATCTAACCATACGCCTGACATGCCACAGCTATTCACAATATTTCTTATATGACCGAGCCAAGGAGATGAGTACGTGTTCGTTGAGTCTAGATATAATAAACTCCTATACATGATCATGCTTACTTGTGTAGTTTTACCTGTTATCAGCCTTGACCAGTATGCTATCATTCTAGTGTTAATAATAACATCAATGGGTTATTCTCCTAACTCACCGTACACAATGTCTCTACTTGTATTCTTATGGACATAAAATACGTGTTTAAAAAATTTCATCAGCAATTGTTTCAACTCTCTATCAGCAGTACAACCGCATATTCCACAACCGTGTGTCATAATTGGCATCACAGTCGTATCAAGCGGTGGGTCGTGTTTACTGCATTTCCCAGTCAGTGAATACGTCGCTCTAGAAGCACTTTTTGTTCTAATTGGGCAATTCTAAATCTTCCATTGTAATTAAATAAAACTCCTAGGTACTGATATTCACTTATTGTTTGGATATTCTCTTCTCTAAAGTCATAGGTGCCATAATTCACCCTCCCTCTACTAAACACTACAACCTTTGTTTTGCTGTTATTCACCTCTAACTTCCATTGCTCACAATATAATTCCATTGCTTTGAGAATATTTTTAATTTCATCTTCACTATTAGCTAAAATAACTGTGTCGTCAGCATACATCATAACCAATAAATTTAAATGTAAATCAAGAAAATTATCATCAGATAACAGATAATTACAGTTGTTTTCTACCAGGGAATCTTGTATATCATTAACTTATAGAGCAAACAGCAATGGAGAGAGATTTTCTACCCTGTCTTACTCCTTTAGTACAAATGAAAGTGTCAGATGTTTTTTGGTAAAATTTTACACATGACTTTATATTCATGTACATATTTCTAATAACATTAAGTACTTTACCACCTATATTTTCTTTCACCGTCTTGTACCAAAGCCCATCCCTCCATATTGTGTCAGAAGCTTTCCTGTAGTCAATAAAGAGACAGAACAGTTTTCTCCTCTTCCATAAGAACAAGTCAGTGATACACTTCAGTAAAAATATATGGTCGAGGTACTGTAACCTTGCCGAAAACCCACCTTGTGTTTCTTTTACAATATTGAATCTGTTTGAATAGTGTGTTAGTCTGTCATTAACTATTGATGTGAAAGGCTTACTTGAACAACTTAGTAAAGTTATAGCCCTATAATTATGTGGCTCATCAACATCACCTTTATTTTTATACAAAGGAACAATAAATAATCCCTATTAGCCATTGCTCTGGTAAGTCTCCTGTATCTAGAATTCTATTAAACATTTTAACATACAGATTAAGAAGGATATTTTTATCACCTTTGATATGTTCATTAACGATGTTATCATCACCAGGTGCTTTGTCTTTCTTGAGTTTTCCAACAGCTTTCACCACCTCATTTTCTGTTGTAGGCTCATTCAATTACTTGCCTTTCTCCTAACTCATGTGCAACACTTTCTGGTTCCATTCAATGTCCATCAACTGCATTAATATCTTCTGATAAACTCTTGAAGTGATGATGAAAATTTGAATTTCTACTGTTAGTGTAGTCTTACTATTATTAACATTTCTTTCTCTTGATATTTTCCAATATTTTTTGGGACCTTTATTTTGTTTCTTTTAACTTAGTTTAGTGCCCCCTAAGGAGTTTGATGTTCCCTTGTGGCAGACGATAATTACAAATCCTATCACTGGATTAAAAGAAATACAAATATTGACACTTTTATAGATTTTTAATTGATAATGGAATAATCCGAAAAATAATAATAATAAGAAAGGAATTCAGAAATACAAAATAAATGGTAGCGTACTCTTCAGTTACATAATTCAGAAATACAAAATAAATGATAGCGTACTCTTCAGTTACATAATTCAGAAATACAAAATAAATGGTAGCGTATTCTTCAATTACATAAAAACTACGATGGAGATATTTTCGCGACTACTGAGTTGTGGGGGAGACCAGAGAATAAATAAATAAATAACAAATATACCCAAAAAGTATGTATAGACCTGAGGACAGTCTCACACGGTGATCTCGCACCAGGTGGTTACGCTAGTCCCGTGGAGAAAACCAACAAAAAAAAAGAACAAAAAATGCGAATATCTATCCACTCAGAAATAGTTTATCAACAGGAATATCTGAGGAGAATCCGAGAGAGACTGGCTTTAGTAAAATTATTGTTAAATAAACACTTACTTAATATAACAGGAAATGGAGGAGGAGATTATCAGACTGCAATCTGCATGCTCACCTGAGGAGAATCCGAGAGAGACTGGCTTTGCTTGTGAGGAAATCGGCGGGAAACTAAGGATAAAGGTTTCCAATGGGGAAATTTATTAAGAGTTATAATTTTGTTTTTAGTGGGGGGGGGGCGACTAGGTTGTGAGTTCAGGGATGAAAAATATGAATAATTAAGTTACTGTTTACTTTATAGTTGTTACTTTAAGAAGTTTAATTCAGTGGACTTTTGAAATCAATTGGGGAATTAGTCAAAGTCTGGTATCTCTTCCCGGCTTGCGTAGCAACAGGGGTAACAGGACGGCGAAGCAAAGAAGACTTATCAGATTCGTCAACCTCATTGGCGCGGGCGTAATTATCTGGGATTTGTTTGAGCTGGTTTAAGACCTTACCATTATAGAATTAATTTTATCGTATTAAGGGCTCCCCATTCTCTGGGATTAGGTGAAAAATTCGCCTCTATAACCTGGCCAAGCAGGAGAAATTACGTTTATTCACGGGGTAAATTTGTTATAGAAGTGGTCAACACAGTGACGCTGAGAGGGGGGGGGGGGGGAAAGCAAGGACAAAAGGACACTGAGGAGAGGAGGGGAAGGGGAGGCGGTTAGTCACATGGTACTGAGATTCTGGTCATCCCTGCACATTACATGGGCCTTAGCCTAGGAAAAAAGTAGAAATTATACATAATTAATTTCCCAGCACTACATTAGTCACCAAGCTTTCCTTCTCTTTACTCTGCACTCTTTTCTAATCAGCCTTATATTTCTTACTTTTTTTTCTGTCATGACTATAATTTTCTTCACTCCTTCTTAGATTATATTTATGTCTAGCCTTATAGTAGGCTTTCCTTGTTTTCCAGCATTGATTGTCACACACAAATAGACTTACATTATTACTTTGGTTTAACAAAATTTTTTCCTTTTTTTTGGTGTCAATACCTTTATAGGTGGTTCTAACAATGTGTTCTTTAACCAAGAATTCACCTCTTCAGCAGACATAAAATCCCTCTGCTCTATTAACTCCTTTACCTCACCTTCATTAATTTCTGCTTTATAATCATCTTCCTTTGTTGCACTTCATTTCCCTGTTAAGCTACAATTATTCACAGGTATATTACTTTCATCATTATTTCTTTTCTTTTCAATATTAACTTTTAGTTGTACATGTGTACCACAATGAATATCTGAGTAACAGCGTATCAAAATCTATTATTCTAAATTCCTGTACATTTTTCTGAACAGTGTTGGTGAGCCAGTGACATAATCCACCAGTGTAGCATAGGTAGTTGTGGGTTTCCCCACTCTGAGCTCTTCATCTAGTCTACCATTAAATATACACACATCATTATTACTACAAATTGTCACCAAGTTTCTCCCATAGAAGTTCCTGTCTTGTGTTACATCTTGGTTGTACCTTATCCCAGCCACTCTCATTTGACTTAATATTTGATGTATTTTACATAAATCATCATCATCATCATCATCATCATCACAGTCCTCAGGCATAACATAGTCCAGCATAGTTCCCAGATGAAAGCCTCCGGCTTACCCCCCCCTGCCCCACCACACACACACACACACACACACACACAGAGAGAGAGAGAGAGAGAGAGAGAGAGAGAGAGAGGAGAGAGAGAGAGAGAGAGAGGTGCAAATAGCCAATACACTTTTTATATATTCGAGTATATTTCATCCAGTAAATAAAGCTATTTTGGTAATGTGTTTTGATCAGTGGAACACATGCCAAATGAAAAGTGTTATTTACTCCTGTAAAACAAATAGGTATATATATATATATATATTATATATATATATATATATATATATATATATTATATATATATATATATATATATATATATATATATATATATATATATATATATAATAGGAATGTGCTGTATTTGAATAAACCCGCACACATAGATAGGTAAACAGGTAGTTAATTGACACACACGTGCAGAGGTGCGTGAAATAATAACTAATTAACTTGTTTTATCACCTGTTTATTTACGCCAAGTGATTGTACTCTGTACAAATGATTTACCACAAACAGGATTTATCGAGCGCGTCACGGGAGCGTCAGTGGCGATTATGCTTCTTCCCCGTGGCTCTGCGATTCTCTCTCTCTCTCTCTCTCTCTCTCTCTCTCTCTCTCTCTCTCTCTCCTCTCTCTCCTCTCTCTCTCTCTCTGCTTGACATCACCTTTCTTTATTCTATTCTTCCCTTCTCTCCCTGTCTTTCTGTAGTTCATCTTCTTTTCCTTGCTATGTTTTTTTTTTGTCCTTCTTCTTCTTCTTCTTCTTCTTCTTCTTCTTCTTCTTCTTCTTCTTCTTATCGATTCTTTCGTCATTGTCCTCATATATTTCATTGTTTTATCTTCTTCTTCTTCTTCTTCTTCTTCTTCTTCTTCTTCTTCTTCTTCTTCTTCTTCTTCTTCTTCTTCTTCTTCTTCTTCTTCTTCTTCTTCTTCTTCTTCTTCTTCTTCTTCTTCTTCTTCTTCTTCTTCTTCTTCTTCTTCTTCTTCTTCTTCTTCTTCTTCTTCTTCTTCTTCTTCTTCTTCCGTGTTCTGAGGCGATCTGAGCAATAAAGTGTTCTTTTCTACCTCCAGTTGTTAGTCTTGCGTTTGAAAACAAGAAAGAATGAAAGATACACAGTCAGGAGATTGATGGACTCAGTGATTCATTGACTGACTGATCGACTGGAGTAAGAAGGGCAAAGGGTTATTTTCTATCTCCAATTATCAGTCTTGCATTTGAAGACAAAATACAAAGACAAGAGAGGTTCATTGCAGTTATTAATTAATTAATGTAGAAATTGATTGATTGATAAAGTTCATTTCCTTTTTCTCGGTATCATTATTTTACACAAAGTACAAAACAAAAAGAAGAAAAGAAGTCAGTTTAAAAGAATGATTAACTGACTAACTGACTGACTGACTGAAAGCGAAATATATCACAAAGATCCAAGCGCATTCTTTCTTCAGGTTATGGATACTCGTGGCCAAAACACAAAAAAAGTAAACTATGAAAAGTTCGACCGACTGACTGATTGAGGGCCATACATGTATTAAAAATACAAGTATTTTCCTTACTATTGTACCATCCCGTTAAGAAAAAAAGTAAATAAATAAAATAAACGATTAATTAATTGACTTAAAGTACCACAAAACCTCAATCATTTATTTAGGCACTCATTAAGTTACTGAATTCATATCATAGTATTTACATTTTCTCTCCACGTTCAGTCCTGGAGCAGTAGATGTTTGACACAAAGCTTCCAGGCTCGGCAAGTACACGAGGGAAGTACTTGTGTATACTCGCGTAAATAACTGGTTGCAGGGTGTACCGTAGCGTACCGTCTTTTGTGTACCTTAACAACAGGAAGATACTGTTAACGGGAAACAAACTAAAAAAAAAAAAAAAGAGTATTGAATTGGAAAGTATTTTTCTATATTATTTATTTATTTATTTAATTTTTTAATAGGAAGAAAAAAAAAGTCAAATTATTTTATTAAGCAGCTTCTTGACCTCATTTCCTACTGCAAACTGTATGAGACTTTCTTCTAAAGAGAGAGAGAGAGAGAGAGAGAGAGAGAGAGAGAGAGAGAGAGAGAGAGAGAGAGAGAGAGAGAGTCTGTTTGGTTATAAGTACCCAGTAAAAAAACTAAATTATTATCTAACATTTTTCTCCACTTTACAGGTGAGTGTATGCACGTGTTTTATCACCTGCCATCACCTGGATTGCCACAGATAAGTGACACTAGCTGCAGCAGTAGTAGTAGTAGTAGTAGTAGTAGTAGTAGTAGTAGTAGTAGTAGTAGTAGTAGTAGTTCTGTCGCTGTCTGTCTCTCTGTCTGTCTGTCTGTCTGTCTGTCTGTCTGTCCTCTCTCTCTCTCTCTCTCTCTCTCTCTCTCTCTCTCTCTCTCTCTCTCTCTCTCTCTCTCTCTCTCTCTCTCTCTCTCTCTCTCTCTCTCTCTCTCTCTCTCTCTCTCTCTCTCTCTCTCTCTCTCTCTCTCTCTCTCTCTCTCTCTCTCTCTCTCTCTCTCTCTCTCTCTCTCTCTCTCTCTCTCTCTCTCTGTCTGTCTCTCTCTGTTCGTGGGAAGTAAGGAGGAGAGTTCGCTGTGCTGAGTAAGGTTGCGAATGGAGGAGAAAATATATGATAACGTGAAATGACGTATTTTCGTTTGCTGTTTTTTTATAAGTGAGTTGTATAATATACAACTCACTTATAAAAAAGAAAACATACCTAAATAATTATATAAATCCTAACAAAATATTATTTTGTTAGGATTTATATAATTATTTAGGTATGTTTTCTTATATATAGGGTGTTCCAGAAGTATGTATCACATCACGACACTTTGTATCTTAGTGACTGTGAAGGATATCAAAAACACAATTTATATTCCCTGAAAGCTAATATTTTCAAGTTTCTATAATAAACAGACAAAAAAAAAAAAAAAATGAACTCAAAAAGACAAGAAATTATTATTATTTTTTTTTTACTTTTTTTTATAGATGTTGATTGTGCGCGGCGCGGGTCACACAACACAACCAAGTTATAGTGCAGTTCTTGCCAAGCGCGACCTGGCATAGCGTTGTCGATGGTTGACTAAATTAACATAAGAAAACTTGACGATTTTACCTTTTAAATGGTAGCAGTTTCACCTTGCCTTCTTGATATGTGAGTTCTTAGGAAATGACACTTGGCAGCCATCCACAACGCTGTGTTAACTGTCCTAACATTGTGATGGAGAAAACGTGTGATTTGTTTTTTCTTTTGCTTCATTACGTCATCAGTGAATTGACTCACAGATGCATACATCGAAATTTGGAAATAAGGAATGTTGGAAAGCATCATTATTCCGATAAAAGTGAGGCAGAAGTGCTTTGTATTCACTTGTCTGTAAATCAACGCTTAGTTATATGCATTCTGGATGTAATGGAAGTCTGACATTTCCAAGGATAAAGGTTAGGAAGCATTACAATTTTGATAAAGTGCTCGTGAATTACTTGCACATAAAGCGACACAAGAATATGTACACAAAAATGTAATCAGAGCTCAATATTTAGAAAACCTGGAACACGTCATAAGTGTGATTGCAAATGAGAGAGAGAGAAAGAGAGAGAGAGGGAAGAATGAAGAATGAAGAAGAAGAAGAAGAAGAAGAAGAATGAAGAATGAAGAAGAAGAAGTTGTGCAACTAGTAACAGTATGTGCGGGGCCTTTTTTCCGCTGCCTCACCACTTGCAAGTTAATGGCGGCGCCGCTACACTCTCTGGAGGGACGGGGGAAAAAGTGTTCGTGCCAAACTTCATTTCTTTTTGTCCCTGTAATTGTGTCCGCGTTATATGCTTTGTCAAATTTGAACTACTGCTTGGTCTGATGGGTTTTCCTTTGGGAGCGGCGTATTGAAAGACATTTTTTTCTATTTTTTCTGTTCCCTTAACCCAAACTCCTTGACCCATGAAAATAGAGAGAGAGAGAGAGAGAGAGAGAGAGAGAGAGAGAGAGAGAGAGAGAGAGAGAGAGAGAGATATTGGAGTGTAATCTACAAGTAAATGGATAGTAGATATAAGTAATCTGTACTTTTCATGCTCTGAAGAAAGTAGAAATACAGTAAATTGAATAAATGAAAATAAAAATACTCGCCATGACCTGAAAACAAGAAAATGTAGTGTTAATAGATATACAAAATAGATAAAAATAAATAAATAAATAAATAAAATAATAATCTATGTACTTCATTAAAATATATCTCAAAAACAAATAATCTAAAAATAAAAACAAAAAAAGGCGCCACGTAGTTTGCTATTGGAGGAGTGAGTGGCTGGAGCACTTCTCTAAATACTACTAGACTTTTAACGACGTCGCAGGTTAACAAAACGGTGTCCTGGAAAGATAAAATGTCAATAAATATTTCCCGTGAAAATATTGTGATCTGGGAAAGCAAGATGAATGGCAGGACAGAGAAGTGCTCAGCTGCAGAGAGAGAGAGAGAGAGAGAGAAAGATGGGTATGTACGAGAATATATGAAATTAAAGTATTGTTGTGTAAATATAAGGAGTGTTGTATTGCTTCAGTACACAATGAGGGATTATTCATTACTCTTATATTTAGAATTTTTTGATACATACAGAAATAAAAAAAAAAATGACAATGCCAGCCACGTCCAGACATATATATATATATATATATATATATATATATATATATATATATATATATATATATATATATATATATATATATATATATATATATAAAACCTGACAGTTCAAGCGAAGATTAATTGTAACCGGAGATTATTCGTACACACACACACACAATGACAAATGCTCTGGAAAAAGAAAATGGTGAATGCTCCGACGAGAAGGCATATTTGTATTTCACTATTTTTCGCTGGTGTTCTTTTTCCTTGCATGTCACGACTGAACTGTGTGTGTCTGGCAGGGAGGTGCAAAGTAAAGAAAATGTGAAACTTAACAAGAAATCTTGCCACAATGGACGATTAGAGGGACACACACACACACATACACACACACACACACACACACACACACACACACACACACACACACACACACACACACAAATCGTATTATATAATTTCAGCGTGACTTAAAGGCGATCAAAGCAACTATTCCCCTGAACCACCTTGAGGATGAGACACAGGCTGTAAGAGTTTACGGCGTTCTGCATTAGTGTGATGAGAGAGAGAGAGAGAGAGAGAGAGAGAGAGAGAGAGAGAGAGAGAGAGAGAGAGAGAGAGAGAGAGAGAGAGAGAGAGAGAGAGAGAGAGAGATTATCCTCAGTAACACAAACACAAATGAATAGATAGACAGATAAATAGATAGATGGGTAGATTTATACAGATAGACAGACAGACGAACAATCAAAGAGAGCGATAGATTAATAGATAGACAGATATGTAGATAGATCAGTAATGCATTTTCCACAATACTCTGCATAATAATTTTGGGAACAAATGATCAGAAATAGCATACGGGGAAAAGAACGGACTGATTCTTAACAACATTCTTTACAGCAACTAGTATAACAATAATGACTACAATTCTCTTAACACGGGAACAAAAATAACACGGACAAAAGAGGA
>NW_026973695.1:205000-207500 GCF_035594125.1 Scylla paramamosain | reverse complement strand
TCCACTCATACTGCTCTTCTAGACAGGGTGGAATCAAAAGCTTTTCGTCTCATCAACTCCTCTCCTCTAACTGACTGTCTTCAGCCTCTCTCTCACCGCTGCAATGTTGCATATCTAGCTGTCTTTTACCGCTATTTTCATGCTAACTGCTCTTCTGATCTTGCTAACTGCATGCCTTCCCTCCTCCCGTGGCCTCGCTGCACAAGACTTTCTTCTTTCTCTCACCCCTATTCTGTCCACTTCTCTAACGCAAGAGTTAACCAGTATTCTCAATCATTCATCCCTTTCTCTGGTAAACTCTGGAACTCCCTGCCTGCTTCTGTATTTCCACCTTCCTATGACTTGAATTCCTTCAAGAGGGAGGTTTCAAGACACTTATTCATCAATTTTTGACCACTGCTTTGACCCTTTTATGGGACTGACATTTCAGTGGGCATATTTTTTATTATATTTTTGTTGCCCTTGGCCAGTGTCACTCATACAGAAAAAAAAAAACACACACACCTGTCATCAACCTTCGTTTATGTAAATTGATCCAAAAGTGACCACGAGACTAATGTGTGTGTGTGTGTGTGTGTGTGTGTGTGTGTGTGTGTGTGTGTGTGTGTGTGTGTGTGTGTGTTAGACAAGGTGATATGTAGATTCTAGGCTATATAGATTGAGAGAGAGAGAGAGAGAGAGAGAGAGAGAGAGAGAGAGAGAGAGAGAGAGAGAGAGAGAGAGAGAGTATAAATTCCAGTAGTTATCTCATTTCTTACATTTCTCTCTCATTAATAACTCTCTCTCTCTCTCTCTCTCTCTCTCTCTCTCTCTCTCTCTCTCTCTCTCTCTCTCTCTCTCTCTCTCTCTCTCTCTCTCTCTCTCTCTCTCTCTCTCTCTCTCTCTCTCTCTCTCTCTCTCTCTCTCTCTCTCTCTCTCTCTCTCTCTCTCTCTCTCTCTCTCTCTCTCTCTCTCTCTCTCTCTCTCTCTGCTGTACAAGTAAACATTTATGTACCCCCTAATTTAAACGCTTAATTCTTAGGTTACCTTACATCCTGCGCTGATATCCTTCTAGTCACGTGTCCTTCAATCCTTCATCCATTAATCCTTCGTCCCAACTTCCTTCTGTCTTTCCTCAATTTCCGGTAAATAAAAAAAAAAAAAAATATATATATATATATATATATATATATATATATATATATATATATATATATATATATATATATATATATATATATATATATATATATATATATATATATATATATATAACTTTTCAATCCGCCTGGAAGCAGCAGTATTTGAACATGTTGGATCAGCGGAGAGCGTTCGAGTCCACTTTTTTTTTTTGTTTTGTTTTTGTTTTGTTTTGTTATTTATTTTTTTTTTTTTAGTCTGTTTCGTTGTTTTTGTTGGTGGATTTTGTGTTTATAAATTATGTAGCTTGATTATTAGTAACTATTATTTCAGTACTTTTCCTATTAATTTTTCTGTTCCGTCTCCTTTTTCCCCAATGCTCCCATGCATACAGTAATAATAGAAATAACGAGTAAAAAGGATAAACACATCACGAAAATATTAGAATGAAAATATATTAAGTATTTATTCATATACTTTGGTATCAGAAAACGAGAATAAAGAAAATAAGAATGTCGACAAAACAGTTTCGGCTGACGTAAATCAAATAAAAAGGAAACGAGTGATTAAAAAGCAAAGTAGACCAAGAAAAAGCAAAGTAAAAAATATATTAAGCTTTTATTCACATACTTTTATATAAGAAAAGGATAATAAATCAAATAAACATGTCGACAAAATAGATAAATCATATATAAATCATGACTAGTAATAAAAAAAAACTAAAATAAATCAAGAAAAAACGAACAATAAAAAATATATCAAACATTTATTCACCTATATTGACATGAAAAAAAGAAGAAAAAAATAAATAAATAAACACGTCAGCAAAACGATTTCGGCTCCGATGAATGATCTAAACATATAAATTAAAAAAAACTAAAACTAATAAACAAAAACAAAAATACATCAAGCATTTTTCAACTTTTATTGTCTTAAAAATAAGAAACAACAAAAGAAAGTCGACAAAACAGTAAACAGAAGGGCAGATTCGAACGCGAGAATTACATAGGGGTGGGGAGGGGGACCGTTACTGTGATCCCGATGACAGTAAACAAATGGAAAAGTTTTATATTTTCTGAGTTTTGTGGCGAAATGAGAGCAAGTGGAGGCGGTGGAGGGACACATGGAGGAGTGGAGAAGACGTGAGGTGGAGAGGTGAGGTAAGTGGAGCATGAGGAGCTGGAGTTCGGTGTATTTGGTGAGGTTTTCTTCGTATTGTTATTGTTAATGTTAGATGAAGTTTCTGCTTGTTATTACTCATATTGTTACTCATATTACCACTATTACTATTATTATTATCAGTAAATGTGCAGTTTCAATCAGTAGTCCCCCACAGAGCCCCCGTGACATACTGGAACACGCTCCGCCAATAAGGAAACTA
>NW_026973695.1:185000-200000 GCF_035594125.1 Scylla paramamosain | reverse complement strand
CTGACTGACTGACTGACTGACTGACTGACTGACTGACTGTTTGCCTGACTGACTGACTGACTGACTGACTGTTTGCCTGGCTGGCTGACTGACTGACTGACTGACTGACTGTTTGGCTGGCTGGCTGTCACCACCACCACAACCCAGCCTAACCTAACTAAACTAAATTAACCTAACCCCCCTAAAATAATGGACTTTTTTATTAGACTTTTGTTGCCCTTGGTTGGTGTCTCTTGTACATTAAAAACAAAAACAAACAAACCTAACCAAACTATATATATATATATATATATATATATATATATATATATATATATATATATATATATATATATATATATATATATATATATATATATATATATATATATATATATGTGTGTGTGTGTGTGTGTGTGTGTGTGTGTGTGTGTGTGTGTGTACACAGGTGACCACATGTGTATGGGAAGGTGCATTTGTTGGTGTGGCATGAACAGCCTCATCTCATTGGCTGTGTTGTCTGAGTCCTTGGTGTGTTGTATGTGCTGTGCTTGTCCCTCTCGTCTCCAGGTCTTGGCTTCTTCTCTCTCTCTCTCTCTCTCTGGTGTTTTTAAGTGTGTGTAGTGTGTGTGTGTGTGTGTGTAGTGTTGGCCTCACCTCACTCAACCAAACCTGACCTGTCATCTCTGTTGCAGAAGACACAACTGGTGGGCTGTGTGGTGACCCCGCGTTGTCTGTGAGGGCCACCCCCACAGCCACACACCACCACCACCACCACCAGGAGAGGGCATCCACCACCTCCTCTAGCAGCTGGCCAGGGCACAGGGCACAAAGCAAGTTGTGGTGGTGGTGGTGATAGTAGAAGAGATAGTAGTGGTAGTGGTAATGGTAGTGGCATTAATAGAGTAGTAAAAATGATAGTAGAGGTCCTGGATTATATATTTTTATTTTTATTATTATTATTATTATTATTAGTAGTAGTAGTAGTAGTAGTAGTAGTAGTACCACCAGTGTTTGTTGAAATATACTGGTAATTGTACTACAACCACTACTACTACTACTTCTATCCAGCCCTTTATGAAGTTGAAGGGGAAACAAACACCTGTAACTGTGGACTAATTTTATTTAACACACACACACACATCATTTAATAAGAAACAGACAACAACAAAAACAACAACAACAACAACAACAACAACAACCTCTGCCACCATTCCTTGCACACTGTGAAGGAAAACAATGATGATGACAATGGTGCTCTTCTTTCCCCCAGCAAGTGGTGATGCAGAGGGTAGCCAGCCAGCCACCCCCCGCCACCTCCTGCCAGCCAGGTTGCAGAGGCACAAGTCCGTGCATGTGTCCAGGACATGAAGGTGAACAACACTGAGTAACACCTCTCCCCTGCATCAACAACACCTCTCCTGTGATGAATAACACTGAGTAACACCTCTCCCCTGCTTCAACAACACCTGCTTCACTTCACACTCATTCATGCAAGCTAGCTCTCTCTCTCTCTCTCTCTCTCTCTCTCTCTCTCTCTCTCTCTCTCTCTCTCTCTCTCTCTCTCTCTCTCTCAGCCCACAGCCCCACAGTATGTCCCCCACAGTATGTTTACAAACCCACAGTGACTCCCCACAGCCCCTTACCAATAGGTGTCCCCCTTACACACACACACACACACAGCATTACATATACAAATGCTGCATCTTGTAAGTAGTCCTACAATAAAGAATGGACACACAAAATGGACAGGCTTCGTTTTGTTCCGTCCTGCGTGAATGTAGCGAGGCTCAACGTGTGCAGGTGAATAGTGAAAAGTGTATTAGATGCACGACTCAAAGATATGGAAGCTTACACACAAAGTACAGGACACAGGTTGATGATGAGTATGGTGAGTCAAGTATTAGGAGTCAAAATGCTCCACTTTGAACTGGCCTACAACAAGGAGTAAGCTTGTAAAGGGGAAGACATTTGCCAACACAATAAACACACAGGGAAAAATTGATCTCCTAAATAAAAGACTAAACAATTATATATATGCCAACACTAAATAAAGAACAAATGAAGACTAAGCCAAACAAATTAATCTGACTGCTAATAAACAAACCAACATAGTATATTTAAACACTATCATCGAAGATACTGAAGCTGTGTGCTGTCTTCCTGCAGCACTGGTCAGCTCCTGTGCCACCAGCTTCACAGCACCACCCTCTGTCAAAAAATAAATCAATGAATAAATGTTGCAAACTATCTGATGTCAAATAATATTGTGGGCTTGTACAGAGATGTGTCAACAACAACAACAACAACAACAACACCTTAACATGGTGAAGCAACAAGAGGCCACAGGTCACAGGCAGGGTGGCCAGGCCAAGACTTTCTCCCCCGAGGCCCCGCCACACAGACTGCCGCCTCCGCTGGAATCTTACACGCACACTTCGCCGCGGCCTCCCCACACGTCACTGTCGGCAGCACAGGGCTCGCTGCCACACTCGCTTCACAACTCTGGCCACCTCACTGCAAGGCAAAGACACGACGGCAATTCAAGTCTTCTTGTTAACCAAGTGACACTAAGCATTTCAAATATTCTCACTGGGATCTGACACAAACCTACCATTTAAAAAGAAATAGAATTTGGCTGTTAGATAAAGTGGTAAATGACTGGAATAATTCCAGATTGGTTGCAAGTGGTGAGTCAGTAGAGTACTTAAAAGATTAGACACATTTATGGACAGGGCTGATAGGTGGATGTAGGTAGGTATGCCACATGCAGGCCTCGTGTTTCCTTAGGCAGTAACACGTAAAGAATTCTAGATCATGTGGGAAACTGTAAGGAAACACAAGGCCTGCATGTGGCATACCTACCTACATCCACCTATCAGCCCTGTCCATAAATGTGTCTAATCTTTTAAGTACTCTACTGACTCGCCACTTGCAACCAGTCTGGAATTATTCCAGTCATTTACCACTCTATCTAACAGCCAAATTCCATTTCTTTTTAAATTGAATTTTATGAAGCTTGAGGCAATGACAAGTCCTATTCTATTTAACCTTCAGGATTTTGTTTGTATCACCCTTGTTACATCCATCATGCTTTCTGTTATGACTTTCTCCTCAAAAGAGGAGAAAGTCATAACAGAAATTTAGTTTGTCTGAACAAACTAAATTTGAGTAAAATAAAACATATAAAAGATTCTACATTTCAGTATATCTGTATTAGTGGCTACTGTACCTAACTGAACTCCCAAACTATGTAGTATTAGTTAATCAATTTATCATTTTAACAGTATTACTTAGATCCACAATTAAGAGGCACAGGCAAGATATAGGTTCAAGAGGTGCTTTTTGACTTTTTTTCTTTTTCTTTCTTTCTTTTAGAACAATTGCCACATTTACTTACTGATGTATACGAGTATGTGTAAGTGATGGTTTTCATGGGACTAATCTACATTTACATTTATGGTGGAGAGAGAGAGAGAGAGAGAGAGAGAGAGAGAGAGAGAGAGAGAGAGAGAGAGAGAGAGAGAGAGAGAGAGAGAGAGAGAACCTTACCACCAAATGTTATGCCTCCTTTCTCAGAAATCTTGCACATAACCACTTTCATATCAGTTGAAATTAATGTAATTTTTGGAATAGTTTTTAATTCCACCTAGCACATCAACACCAGGCTGAACTGAGCTCCTGGGCTTGCTTAGCACCCACATTGTGTCTTTATAGTTTTATTATGAGCTGATGCAAGACAGAAAGTAGAACACAAACACACACTGATAACACTGCCTGACTGAGACACACACACCCTGGTATCTCTCACTTACTTCTTTACATGAAATACTGCAAGAGAGAGAATAATAACTGCACTAACGATTTATACCAAAATACACACACACACACACACACACAAAACAAATAAATAAATTAATTAATAAATACAGAGGGAATTTATTGCACGGCTGACAAGGAGGTGAAGTCTGTTGTCATACTGTGTTGCAACCAATTGGAAGAAAAGTATAAAATATCATACATTACACCCATTTTTTTTTTTCAGATCTTTTTTGATTGACAGAATAATTTCCTAAAACTTGCTTCCATTTAGAATTTTGTTTTATTTGGGGAAAGATCAGGTAAGAAGGTGTGTTTTTGACCTGTGCTGGAGACAATGAGGTTAAAGGGTGTTACTTAATGTTTATGAGGCTAAATAATGGATTTAAGGCTCGTTTTAAGGATTTAAGAGGCTTAACAAGTGGTTTGGTGGCTTTTAAAGGATGTTTTTAATGGTTTGCCAGTTGAAATTAAGCAGGATAGTTGAAATTAAGTATGATAGAAGAGTGTAAGTTAAGGGACCCTTTGACTCCTATATGTTCCTAAATCACAGCAAAACTCCCTTAACACACACACACACACACACACACACACACACACAAAACCAATAAATAAATTAATCAATAAATACAGAGGGAATTTATTGCATGGCTGGCAAGGAGGTGAAGTCTGTTGTCATACTGTGCTGCAACCAACACACTGCCTTGCTAACTTAAAACCTAAGCAATTAAAAAACACAAGAAAACAAACTAAACACTTAAAAATACATATTTATAAATTCCATTAAATTTTCCTGTATGTTTAACAACCTAAAAATACCAAAATGAACCCCAAACCCCAAATGAAACAGAAAGACCCTTGCAAACACTAAAACACCAATAAATATCCCAAAACACACCTAAAAACAGAATGACAGAATGACACACAGGTCACAGAATGACCTCAAGCACATCCACACACCCCAAAACACATTGAACACTCTCTGCTCTTTTCAAAACACCCCCAAACACAGTTACCCATTAATAAAACACCCAAATACACACTGAAACACATCCAAACACACTCAAAACACCATTGTATCCTCACAATCACTTAAAACACTGTCAAAAACACATACAAGATCAGAGAGAGAGAGAGAGAGAGAGAGAGAGAGAGAGAGAGAGAGAGAGAGAGAGAGAGAGAGAGAGAGAGTCATGAAAAATTTCCTGCTTGGCCCTAGAAGTAAGGTCATAAGATGCCATAGAAATACTGGTAATGTTCAAATAAAAGGAAAAAAGTAACACAAATAAAATGAAGTCCAAAATTACAAGGAAAAAAAAAAAAAAAAGAAAGAAATGAAAACTACAAATTAACCCCAAAGGACAGGTGGCATCTATGATTGCCCTGCATTTTGTGGGCTTAATTTCAAATTTTTGCACAACTTTTTGAGCCTGTGAACATCCTTTCCTCACCACAGTGTCTCCCTCTGAGCCTCAGTGTGCTGTGAACCACTGTGATGGCTACAGGGGAAAATAATCACCCCTCTTCCTCTGATTCCTCAGACATCCACATCAGGGAAAATTTGCTCCAAAACAACCTCTTAGTGAAAATACTACTGGCAGAGAGTTACAAGTTACTTCCCCAAGTGTAGAAAGTGGTTTTACCAGAGAAAATAAAACAGTAATAGACTGTGTTTCACTCATATACATCTTCCCACCTGTCACAATTACATTTTTTCTTGTGTGTTATAAGACAGTGATGGACAACAATACTATTTTCTTTAGTGTTTTTACAAAATTATAGATTTAGACATTCACGCGAGTGAGTGACCGAGAGATACTGGTGAGGGAAGCAGATAAAGTAGGCATGGGCACCCCTCCCCCCTGCAAGCTGGGGCCCCAGCCAGGCCACCACATGGCATGCAACCATCTGAATGAACACAGGCTGAGGCTGAGAAAACATTGAAAGTTACTTCACTTCACCACAGACACACCACATCAACTAGAGTTCCAGTTTGTGGGAGATTGAAGAGGAAGGATTGATAAGTGTGATGCTATTATGTTTTAAACAATCGGTCAAGGCAGAGTTGAGAAATTGTTGATGGAATATGAACTATTTTTGAAGTGTCTCATATATATATATATATATATATATATATATATATATATATATATATATATATATATATATATATATATATATATATATATATATATATATATATATATATATATATATATACACACACACACACACACACAAATAGAAGAAATACATTGTTTTGAAGATTACAAGAAAGCTGAGACCTTTAAAAAGTAATATTAGGAATTTAGGATGACAGTAAGATGACAAAAAAACATTACTGTTACATGGAAACACACACACACACACACACACACACACACACACACACAGCCTTCCCCAGCTCTCCCATGCCCACACAGGTCTGTGCATGCCTTGGACACAGAGAAGGGCACCATCAATGTGTACACCATCTCTACCATCCTGAGAATGACAGGTGGCAGGGTGAGATAAGGAGATAGAGAGATAGACATGTATACATACTTTCATTCATTCATTCATTTCATTTTCATTCACTCCTCCTCCTCCTCCTCCTCCTCCTCCTCCTTGTGCAGGCTCTGGTGGACTCTAGTTTGAGGAGTTCTTTGGCCGCCAAGTTCCTTATTGAAGGTGATGAGGAGTTGCTGGAGGAGGTGAAGGAAATTTTCTGTATCTATGACAAGTAAGGTAAGGATTCGCCGTTCATCTTTGACCCGTGTTTGGAAACCCTTCACTCTCTCACCACTGTTTTCCAAGGCTACAGAGATGATCAGCTGGGTTGTCATGACTTTCTGCTGCTGCATCATTTCACAGCCACACACACCACCCCTCACCCCTCACCCATATTTAAACCTTAGAAAACAACTGTAAATTGAGGGAGTTAGTGGAAACAGAAGAGAGAGGGAGGAAGAGAGGAAGAGGAAGAGAAGATACTGTTACTCCTTGCATAATGGAGACTAAGAGAAGGAGAGGGAGGAGATAGGTGGAGGAAAAAAAAAAGAGGAATGGGGGAGGGGTGTACCAGGCACCTCACATCATGTAACAATAGTGAAAATAAAAGGGAGGAGGTAAAGGGCGGTGCACCTCACACAAGTCCAGAGAAGCAAGGGGACGCCATCACACAATCCGTCACCACCACTACACCACAGCAACGGGTGGTGAGTGTATTACTATAACAACAATGAAAGTTGAGAGGTTAGTGTCAATATTCATCCTGTGCTAACACCACCACTAGTCTGTCATCACAAAATCCCCATCACTCACCACAAACACACCACCATTCACCACAAACACACCACCACTCATCACAAACACACCACCATTCACCACAATCACTCAGGGCTGGAAAAACACCCATTTAAAAAACCCAACTTTTTTTTTTATTATTTTGGGAGGTTTATTGATTTTTGTTTATTCTTCATATTTTTATGTAAATCAGTTTAAATAAGGAATTAAAAAGTAATCTAAAAATAAAACAAAAGGTATGAAGTGTTTTTTTTATGTAGGAGGGACTGGCCAACAGCAAAAAAATAAATAAATAAAAATAAATAAATAAATAAATAAATAAATAAATAAATAAAAATAAAATGAAATAAAATGAATAAATAAATAAATAAATAAATAAGTAGGTAAATAGATAAATAAAATAAAATAAAAAAAAATATATAAAAAATATAAAAAATTTCCAGCAAGAAGGAAAGGTAGATGTTGACAGACAGAGCTGAAAGAGTTTGACTAGGCAAGGTGCAAGCACGGAGGCACAGTTTCGGAGAACAATAGGAGGGACCCCATCAGGTCCATAAGCCTTCTGAGGGTTTAGGCCAGTGAGGGCATAAAAAACATCATTGCGAAGAATTTTAATAGGTGGCATGAAGTAGTCAGAGGGTGGAGGAGAGGGAGGAACAAGCCCAGAATCGTCCAAGGTAGGGTTTTTAGCAAAGGTTTGAGCGAAGAGTTCAGCTTTAGAAATAGATGTGATAGCAGTGGTGCCATCTGGTTGAAATAGAGGAGGGAAAGAAGCAAAGTTATTGGAGATATTTTTGGCTAGATGCCAGAAGTCACCAGGGGAGTTAGATCTTGAAAGGTTTTGACATTTTCTGTTAATGAAGGAGTTTTTGGCTAGTTGGTGAACAAACTTGGCATGGTTCTGGGCAGAAATATAAAGTGCATGAGATTCTGGTGATGGAAGGCTTAAGTACCTTTTGTGGGCCACCTCTCTATCATGTATAGCATGAGAACAAGCTGTGTTGAACCAAGGTTTAGGAGGTTTAGGTCGAGAAAAAGAGTGAGGCAACCGGCCAACTTGTGTGAAGAAATGCTTGTCAATGTGACTGACTGACTAACTGACTGGCTGACTGACTGGCTGACTGAATGGCGGAATGACTGACTGACTGACTGACTGGCTGGATGGGTGACTGACTGACTGACTGGCTGGATCGGTGACTGACTGACTAACTGACTGGCTGACTGACTGGCTGACTGAATGGCGGAATGACTGACTGACTGACTGACTGACTGACTGGCTGACTGACTGGCGGAATGACTGACTGACTGACTGACTGACTGACTGACTGGCTGGATGGGTAACTGACTGACTGACTGGCTGACTGACTGATTAATTGGACGACTGACTGGCTGACTGACTGACTGATTGGCTGAGTGGACTGACTGACTGACTGACTGGTTAACTGACTGACTGATTGGCTGACTGACTGGCTGATTGGCTGACTGACTGAATGACAGGCTGGCTGACTGTCTGATTGGCTGGCTGGCTGGCTGACTGACTGACTGACTGGCAGAGTGACTGACTGACTGACTAGCTGGCTGACTGACTGACTGACTGGCTTACTGGCTGACTGACTGATTGGCTGGTTGGCTGGCAGACTGACTGACTGGCTTACTGGCTGACTGACTAACTGACTGACTGACTGACTGACTGACTGACTGGCTGGTTGGCTGGCAGACTGACTGACTAACTGACTGTCTGCTTGGCTGGCTGAATGACTGACTGAATGACTGACTGGCTGGATGGCTGGCTGGCTAACTGGCTGGCTGGCTGACTGACTGACTGACTGACTGACTGACTGGATGGCTGGCTGGCTGGCTGGCTGGCTGAATGAATGACTGACTGACTGGATGGCTGGCTGGCTGAATGAATGACTGACTGACTGACTGGCTTACTGGCTGGCTGACTGACTGACTGGCTGACTAAATGACTGATTGGCTGGCTAGCTGGCTGGCTGGCTGGCTGAATGGCTGGCTGACTGACTGACCGACTGGCTCACTAACTGACTGACTGACTGGCTGGTTGGGGGGCTGACTGACTGATTAACTGACTGTCTGGCTGGCTGGCTGAATGACTGACTGGCTGGCTAAATGGCTATCTGGCTGGCTGGCTGGCTGGCTGACTGACTGAATGAATGACTGACTCTCTCTCTCTCTCTCTCTCTCTCTCTCTCTCTCTCTCACTTTAAAACTACACTAATACTACTTAAATATACTTACAAATATTCAGTATATATTGTTAAGTGTGAAATTTGTAGTATTTAAGTGAATCAATAGTAGTAGTAGTAGCAGCAGCAGCAGCAGCAGCAGCAGCAATGGCAGGTGATAGTGGTGGTGGTGGTGACTAATAGTAATAGTAGTAGTTTGAATAATAACCTCAGTGGAGGACCCAGCGGCCATGTTGCCTTAATTATTACTTCGTAACACCAAAACCAGGCAATGGCGGATATATCTGACCAGAGGATATGGAAGCTAGACAAGTGACTCTAGCTTGTGACATGTTAGGCTTACAATAAGTGAGAGACGAAGCAAATAATGACTGAAAACACTGACGCCCTGTGCCTGTACCTCAGCTGACAGCTTGTTTACATATTGACGACTCTTCAATATTCGCCTAAATTTCCAGACTCAGACGTAAATAAAACCTAAAGATAAATAAATAACCCCAAAAAAATACCTAAATAACGAACAAAAACCTTAATAAACTGCTACAAGACACTACAGGTAGGAGGAAGGTGATGCTGGGAAGGCAGTAAGGCTAAGGGTAGGCTGGCACCGCAGGGCTCACCTTACGTACTCATGGCTCTCTGGTGCTGCGTGGCGGTGCTTGGTACAGGGAGAAGCTTGGTACAGGGAGAGTGCGTGGGGCAAGACTGACCAGCGCCGGCCAAAACACTCACCTTGCCAAGCGCCACCTGTCTCTGCTCCACCAACACACACACAAAAGTTAACATGTTATAAAATAATAATTCAAATTATATAAATATCCTCACTTCCTCACTGCCGATTCCCCACTGAACACCTCCTAAGTGATTATGATTCCAAATTTCACTCACTGCTGCACCGTGTCACCGCAGCAAACATGCAAACCCGTGCAGGATAGGCTTGACTAAAATGCTTCTACTCTCTCTCTCTCTCTCTCTCTCTCTCTCTCTCTCCTAACGATTGTTTCCCAAAGCCACAAAGATGATTAAAAGGGTTTTCAATAGCGTTTCTCTTATTAATAATATAGAAATGTTCGTGATCTGTCAGTAGAACCGTAAAAACATAATTAAAAACCTGTCACTTCGACTAGGGCCTTTTAAAATGCGTGTTTCTCTTGTTAGTAATATAGAAATGTTATTAATCTGTCACCAGAACAGTAAAGACACGCTTGAAAACCTATGTAATTACTGAGAGAGAGAGAGAGAGAGAGAGAGAGAGAGAGAGAGAGAGAGAGAGACCCTGCACACACCCAAACGCATAAAAAAAAAAAAAAAACCCACACACTCAAATGCCCTCAAAAGACCCAGCACATACTCAAAACATCCCCACACACTCTCAAATACACTCAAAAGACCCTGCACACACCCAAACGCACCTATAGCACCCCCACGCACACTCAAATACACTCAAAAGACCCAACACACACACACACACAAACGCACCCAAACCCCCCCCCACACACACACACTCAAATACATTAAATACATTCAAAATTCTCATAATGGAAAGTGTTGAAATAATTAATGGGATTTCTCTCTCTCTCTCTCTCTCTCTCTCTCTCTCTCTCTCTCTCTCTCTCTCTCTCTCTCTCGGTGGGATTAAAAGCAGTAATAATCTTAATGTTTATTGTCACCCCTGGCATGAACAAGTAACAGAAAACGGGAAAAAAGATGAAATAAGTTTCCATTATAAAAGATAAATAAATAAATAAATAAATAAATAAAAACGGACGGAAAATAAAAGTAAATAAATAAATAAATGATCCTTGCAAGTACTTAGACACACTTAAATCGAAGAAATGAAAAATAATTGAAAAATATATATAAAAGTAAATATTCCCATTATGAAAATGAACGAAAAAATAAATAAAATAAACAAATGGTCTTAAAACAATAAAGATAAATAAATGAACTGAATATAAAATCGAAAGAAATTGATAAAAAAAAATGTAAACAAATATAGGTAAAATTCAACATTCCATAAAAAAAAAACGAAACGAAAAATAGAGAAAAGAAAATAACCGTTAAAATAATAAATAAATAAATAAATTGAATATATAACGAAAGAAAATTAAAATATATCCTCTCTCTCTCTCTCTCTCTCTCTCTCTCTCTCTCTCTCTCTACAAGGTGAGCGTATCTCTCTCTAAGGTGTTGACAAGGGCGGCGAGGCAGGGCCCAGTCACGCCTGTCCTCTGTAAGCCCTGTATTGCATTGTCACGTGCCGCGCCTCCTCCTCCGTTAACTTCCAGCCCAATCTTAGCGAAGCCTGCTAAACTCCCGCCCACTTCCAGCCCCGCCGCTACTTCTGTTGGGATAATAGCAGTTGTAGTGGTGGTGGTAGTGGTAGGTAGTGGTGGTGGTAGTGGTGGTGATAGGGAGAGGAGGAGGAGGACGAATAGGAGGGAGGAGGAGGAGGGCCGTACTAGTAATAGTAGTAGTAGTAGTAGTAGTAGTAGTAGAAATAACGAGAAAATTATAAGAATGATAATAATAGCAATGATAATAACGATAATAATAATAATAATAATAATAATAATAATAATAATAATAATAATAATAATAATAAAAACAACAACAACAACAACAACAACAACAACAATTACTACTACTACAACTACTACTACTACTACTACTACTACTACTTACGTGCCGGTGAGAGGCCAATGGGGGTAGCGAGGGAATGGGGGAGACGGGGGATGCCAGGACCCCCTCCATAACCCCCGCCAGCCTCCTCCAGACTACGCCCTCCCGCCCCCCACCACCGCCTGAGAGAGAGAGAGAGAGAGAGAGAGAGAGAGAGAGAGAGAGAGAGAGAGAGAGTGTTAATATTTGGTATTATTCTACTACTACTACTACTACTCTTCCTCCTAATCTTCCTCTTCTTCTTCCTCCTCCTCCTCCTCCTCTTCCTACTAAAGCAAACCTCCTCCTCTTCCTCTTCCTACTCCTCCCCCACTCGTCTTCCTCTTCCTTATCCTCATTCTTCTCTTCCTCCTCCTTCTCTTGCTTCTCATCATCATCATCATCATCATCTTGCACCACCACCACCACCACCACCACCACTAACCTTTGCCAGTAGTTGTATGTGCGCGGCAGCCTGGGCTTCCCCGTGGGCAGGCAGTAGCAGGGGAGGGCGTGGTAGTAACCGCCTTGATAACTTCCCCAACACCCCGTTCACCTCCTCCATGCCAAACACAGCACCCACCAGTATTACAACGCCCCCGCGTGTACTCGGCTAAAGGCGCGGACCCTGTGGTGGTAGTAGTGATGGTGGTAATGGTGGTGGTGGTGGTGGTGGTGGGTCTGGTGTTTGTGTGCGTGTGTGTTTTGTAGTGGTAGTTGTAGTAGTAGTGATAGTAGTAGTAGTAGTAGTAGTAGTAGTAGTAGTAGTAGTAGTAGTAGTAGTAGTAGTAGTAGTAGTAGTTGTTGTTGTTGTTGTTGTAATAGTAAAATATTAATAATAATAATAATAATAATAATAATAATAATAATAATGATAATAATAATAATAATAATAATAATAATAATAATAGCAGAGAGAGAGAGAGAGAGAGAGAGAGAGAGAGAGAGAGAGAGAGAGAGAGAGAGAGAGAGAGAGAAGGAGAGAGAGAGATTGTTGTTGTTGTTTGATAAATTTATTGCGCACAAGGCAGGCGTCAGACTATATAATACGATAAAAAAAACAGAAGTTAACAGAAGAACAATAGGAGTAGAACAATAATAGCAATAATAACAAGAACAAGAACAAGAACAAGAACCAATAATAAGAGTAGTTAGAACAGTAACAACAAAAAATAAATAAGTAAAAAATAATAATAATAAAATAATAATAATAATAATAATAATAATAATAATAATAATAATAATAATAATAATAATAATAATAATATGGAAAATCAATAAAGAAAGAAAATTATATAAATAAATAATATAATAAAGAAGGATATGAAACAAAGAAATAGATGAAGAAATAAAGAAAACAAGAAATCAATAAACATAATAGAATAAAAAAAAAGAATTAATAAAAAATAAACAACAAAATAAAAGATTAGTACAACTGTGAAAAACTAGCAGTGCTAAAGGCAAAGGCTGGCTGAACAGAGAGAGAGAGAGAGAGAGAGAGAGAGAGAGAGAGAGAGAGAGAGAGACGAACAACTACCACCAACACCACCACCACCACCCCCCCACAACAACAACAACAACAACAACAACAACAACAACAACACTAACCTGTCCACCAGCTGGTCAAAGGTCTCTTCTTTGCTGGAGGAGGAGGAGGAGGAGGAGGAGGAGGGAGGGGTACGATCAGGGATGCTACACCACAAGTAGGCAGGATGGCGCTGTTTTGGAGGGTCGCGTGGCTCACTGCGAGGGGTGGAGGGGGTAATATTAAGCTTTTCTCTCTCTCTATCGCAAGAAATAAGCTTTTTCCTGATCCTGGTATTAAATTTAAGCTTCCTCTCTTCTGGTAGCTTAAAATACTTAAAACAGCTTAATATACGCTAGGCTAACTTTAAAACTCTCAATTTAAGCCTTTTTTCGGCATTACTACTGTATTTTAAGCTTTCTCCCTCCTTCCACAAAAACTAAAAATCTCAAAATAACATTACAACAACCTACAAACACTTACAACTGCCTTGAAACACTAAAAAAACGGATTGTCACCTCGTATCTTGAAGCCTCGGTCCAAATATTCAGTGAAGGATGGTCTGACCAGAGAAGCGCTCAGTATTAGAGGAATTTTCTGCATTTCCTTCACCTCCAGGCCACCCTCCTTCACTGCCCCTCCTTCAGGCATCCCCAAGGCTCCTTCACCCCCTCCGTGTGGTATCCTAAGCTGTCCATCCTGTAATATTGGCAGAAATGTTAGGCTTTGTAGGATGTCCCGTCTTGTCTCGCGCTCTCTCCTTCCTAGGGATTGAAAAAGTGCGGGAAATTTGAATGTTTATGAGTGCATTGGTGTGTGTGTGTGTGTGTGTGTGTGTGTGTGTTATTGCTAGTTCTCTCTCTCTCTCTCTCTCTCTCTCTCTCTCTCTCTCTCTCTCTCTCTCTCTCTCTCTCTCTCTCTCTCTCTCTCTCTCTCTCTCTCTCTCTCTCTCTCATTAGTTACACTTTATAAAACACTTTATAAACAGTGAAATGTCCTGCACTTTTTGAGTCCCTAGGAAGAAGAGAGCGCAAAAACTCACCCAAACACATCCAAAACACACTCAAAACATCCAAAACACACCAAAATACCCAAAACACTCATCCAGAACACATCCAAAACACTCAAAACATTCAAAACGCACTCAAAACACTCTCAACAACCCAAAATACCCACAAAATTCACCCAAACACATCCAAAACACATTCAAAACATCCATAAAAACACACTCAAAACACTCTCAATACCCCAAAACACCCACAAAACTCATCCAAACACACCTAAAACATGCTTAAATCATCCAAAATACCCACATCACCACAGAATACGTCCCAAACACACCCAAACTCACCCAAAACACTTAAAACACCCAAAATTAACTCGACACTCACAACACCTCAATATACCCTCAAACATCACCACATTTTCCCCAATATTACAGGATGGAGGGCTTAGGACACCACACGGAGGGTGGTGAAGGAGCCTCGGGGAAGGTTGAAGGAGGAGCAGTGAAGGAGGGAGGGC
>NW_026973695.1:97500-177500 GCF_035594125.1 Scylla paramamosain | reverse complement strand
AAAATAGAGTGATGAGATTTATCCTGGGGTGTCCACTCTCCACCATGCATGGTTCTTAACATGTAGGCGTAGCTTGACTTGCCCCCACTTCTTAAGAGGATATACGCGAATGTCACTTCAGCGTAAAGTGCCTCTACTCTCACCATTATGTTCCTCATTACTTTAATGTTATCAGAACTTCACTCAATCCAGACGCGTCCAGACCTCTACTTCGACCTGGCGGCCGCATCCTCACCAAGATGGTATGTGATACCATTCGCAGACTGGCTGTTGATGTTCCTGAGGCAGAAATTGATCCTGGATTACCACCATGGCGTGTTCCTCAACCGGACGTCTCCTTTACTCAGACCTTCAAAGCAGACCTTCCTCTCCTGCAGAAACACCTGGCTTTAGAGACCATTGCCAGAGCGTCTGCCTCTGTTCCGGCGGCGCATCACGTCTACGTTGACGGCTAGCTGTAGGAGGATGGGAGTGCCGTGTGCTCCATATTCTCCGTGACAATGGTGCCGCCCGGAGGAGAGCAGTGAGCCGGCGACTCACAGTCGGCTCTTTACGCCCTCGCTTCTCCAAGACCAACGCACCAGGAAGATGTACAGAAAACATTACGTCAGCTGGCCACAGCTCAAGGCAACAGGTTAGTCATATCATTCTTGTGGTACCTTCTCATGTCAGACTTCCAAATAATGTCACTTGATAGTCTCGCCAAAGCTGTCTGTGCTCTCAATTTACTTGACATGCGTGATACTCCCTCCCTAAGTTGTTATAAGAAAGATTATATTCGGACGTTCACTCCACGGTGGTACACATCGCAGAAACGTTGAGAGGGCAAAGCAGTGTTTCCATCCAACACCATGACAAATTTCTCGCTGCTCCTCATATGTATCGTCGTCACGGACTCACGGTGCGAGACACAATGTTGTGAGTGCCAGGCTGAGGATGGGCTACTGCCCGGAGCGTATATCAAAAGCGCGGATTCGAGAAAGCGACCGCGTTCGAAACTCACCCTTAAAGTACTATCAAATGCGCGGCAAGGTTAATCCGTTCACTCGCTGTGTCATTGAGAATCATTCGGTGTGTCATAATGCTTCACACTGTTCACCGAGACCACCGCGAGTGTCTGTCTCGATGGTTTCCTGTTCAGTCTGCTGCTGTTTCCTGACAGTCAATCCTGTGTTGTCATAACTTGCAGCTATGGAGTTTACGATTTCCCAAACAAACAAAGGCAAGAAGTGTTTGATGCACGATGGATATAAATACAGAGTGGACAGTACATTGGTGGACGGATGCATTTCTTGGAGATGTACCAACAAGAAATGTAAAGGTAGACTTAGAACAGACAACACAGTGACTGCCATTGTTCCAGTTGATTTGGAGCATAACCATGAAAAAGAAGAAAGAAAACTTGAAAGACAACAACTACGTGCACAGGTGAAACGGAAGGCGACTGACGACATGACGGCAAGGCCATCTAAGCTCATTAGAACGGAGTTGCATACATTTCCTGAAAATGAGCTAGAATCAGGTGATCTAAGATCTATAGCACAATCATTATACCGAGAAAGACGGAAAGCGTATCCTGTATTGCCTAAAACTCGTGAGGAAGTACATCGTGCTCTAAATTCTATGAATACAACTACGACGAAAGGTGAAGATTTCATCCTTGAAAATAATCCATATTCTGGTATGGTTATCATTTCATGTATTACTAATCTTGCATTTCTGGCGAACAATGCTGAAGAGATCTTCGTTGATGGGACCTTCAAGAGCTGTCCGAAGTTCTTCTACCAACTATACACCATACATGGATTGTGTAAAGGGCATTATATTCCATTAGTGTATGCCCTCTTGCCAGGTCAGTCTGAAGATATTTATAGAAAGCTGTGGAAATGTTTAAATGACATTTGCAACTCAAAGAATATGCAACTGGAACCCTCAGTGATACATGTTGATTTTGAATTTGCCATGCTCACTGTTCTGAGAGAGAGATTTCCAACCGCTGTGATCAAATGTTGTAGATTTCATTTAGGCCAGGCATGGTGGAGAAAAATTCAGAACCTGGGCCTAAGTAAGGATTACAAGGACACCAACAGTGATATAGGCCAGTGGCTGAAATTATCATTTGGTCTACATTTCATTGACCCAACAGATGTAGAAGATTGCTTTGTCGAGGAAGTAATGACAGAGGCACCTCAAGATGAAAGATGTATTCGCTTTGCAGACTATCTGGTTGATAATTATGTAACAGCAGAGTCAAGATATCCCCCAGTGCTGTGGGCTGAAATCCCCTCAAATACAAAGCGTACGAACAATGTTGCCGAATCTTTTCATGCTCATTTCAATGAGCAATTTTATGCATCCCACCCATCTATATTTGTATTCATGGATGTACTAGGAAAGCTCCAGACTGCTACTTATGTTAAGATCAAGAGTGTCGGTAAACCAGCAAGTATGCGGAAAGTTGATCGAGACAGGACAGAGTATGCCGTGACACAGTACAACAAATTTATCTCTGGGCAAATAAATCGACGCAATTATATGAAGGCCTTGGGAAACAGATTCACAGCAAGAACAAACGTGTAACTGAGTTTTTATGGAAGAGGAGAAGTGTTTTTATAAAGGATTGCAAGGTGTATGACGAATGTTTTATGACATAAACTGGTTTTATGGACACATATTTTTTATACAGTTTCTATAAAATTTTTTAAAGTTTTATAAAGGACTGCAAGGACAAGCCTGTACTAAGGTGCAAGAAGAATATACTTAAAAGGTCAATCCTATACTTAATTAACAAATATACAATTTTTCCTACAACAGGTGAACGATCGTTATTGAACGTACGAGTATAAACAATGTGACTTAGAGGTGAGTGATAAAACGCGCTTTTGACTTGATATTCTAACGCGCTTTTGATAGCAATATATCAGCAACGTTTTCCGCGCTTTTGATATGCCAATCCGCGCTTTCGTAAAACGCCGACTGCCCGGTGTGGCAGGTCTCCCATGCAGAGGACGTGCCTCACTACTCCACCTACAGGCTGTGTAACCTTCCCGATGCCAACACTTTGCAACACTATTGCCTTGAACGCATCGCTGTAAGGGACTTGTTACCTGAAGGGCAGGAATTAATCAATATTTGTAAAAGCTTATTTAACGATGATTATTTAGACACAATTCTTGTCAGTCATCCACATTTAGATGGATATTAACTGTATGATCTTAAGCTTATCTGTGTGTGTGTGTGTGTGTGTGTGTGTGTGTGTGTGTGTGTGTGTGTGTGTGTGTGTGTGCGCGCGCGAGATATATATATATATATATATATATATATATATATATATATATATATATATATATATATATATATATATATATATATATATATATATATATATATATATATATATATATATATATATATATATATATATATATATATATATATATATATATATATATATATATATATATATATATATATATATATATATATATATATATATATATATATATATATATATATATATATATATATATATATATATATATATATATATATATATATATATATATATATATATATATATATATATATATATATATATATATATATAAATATATATATATATATATATATAAATATATATATATATATATATAAATATAAATATATATATATATATATATATATATATATATATATATATATATATATATATATATATATATATATATATATATATATAAATATATATATATATATATATATATATATATATATATATATATATATATATATATATATATATATATATATATATATATATATATATATATATATATATATATATATATATATATATATATATATATATATATATATATATATATATATATATATATATATAGTATATATATATATATATATATATATATATATATATATATATATATATATATATATATATATATATATATAAGTGTGCACATTCTACCTAAACAATGTACCCTGCGTAATACGTAAACTGATTGACACAAAAAAGTTCCCTCTCTCTCTCTCTCTCTCTCTCTCTCTCTCTCTCTCTCATCACTCAGGGCAAGATGGCGGTGTTGGCTCAGTTATATTTTTATTAGATATCGCCCGGAGGCTCTTTTGATCTTTCCAGTGATCTTCTGTATTGAATCGCCGTCCGCCCCGCCCCTCCTGGCCCAGCCTCCCTCCTTCACCTCGCCTCACTTTTTCCTCCTTTTAAAACCTTTCATATATTTCTTTTTTATTATCGACTCCCTTGTTCCTGACAGTTCCCCAGCTTTGCCTGTCACTCTTCTTCGTTTCCTTCTTCCTCTGCTTCTTCCTTAAAATCTCAAAGAGTAGTCCGTGTTTGTTTCTCTGTTAAATATTTTGGCTTTTTTGTTTTTCCTCTAGGTTTCGGTCTCTCTCTCTCTCTCTCTCTCTCTCTCTCTTCTTACTTTTTTTCATCTATCTTGTTTTCTTCCTTTTTTCTTTCGTCTCCATGCTTTCAGTTAACCTTCTTCCACCTCTCTTGTTTTCTCTTTTCTACCTGTCAGTCATAATCTCTCTCTCTCTCTCTCTCTCTCTCTCTCTCTCAGTCTCTCTCTCTCTGTCTCTTCTCTCTCTCTATCGTGTCTACATTCCCTTTTTATTTCGATTCCTTTCTCTTCCATCTCTACTCATATTCCTCTTCTCTTTCTTTATCTCTATTATTGTCCTTCTCTTCTAACTGCTTCTTCCTTTCTTCTCTTCCCTGTAGTAAGATGTAAGATAAAGTAGGGAAATATTCACATAACAACAACAACGACAACAAAAGAAAAAAGAAAATTGATGGAAAAATAAACAAAACAGAACGAAAACAAGCCAAATAAATGTACACGAGCAAAACTGAACAAAATAGAAACATAAACCAGAAAAAAAAGAAAGAAAAACAGATGAGAAAGATGTAAAATAGAAGAACATTAGAACGAGGAAAACGGAGGAGGAGGCGCTAGAGAAAGAAAACGAGAGTGTGGGGATCCTACTGCTGCTGCTCCTGCCTACTAGCTCAGTAGCACGAGAAGGAACAAGGCGGAGCATCAAACCGTGAATGAGTCTACGGCATGAACGCGCTGTTGCCCTACGCCTAACCTAACATAACCTAACCCAAGCCTTCCCCCTAACCTAACCTAACCCCTCCACTGCCTGATAATGTTTCCCCACCATCGCTTGCAGGTGTTTTAATTAGCTTATTTTCCTTTTTCCTTTTTTTTTTTTTTTTATCTACTACAGTCTTTAGTTCGTTAGCCTAGAAAGAATTACGTTAGTTTTATATTTTCTCTTACAATGTTCTGAATGTAAAAAAAAAAAAGACTATCAGGAAAAAGACTTATTCTAATCCTCACTTAAGCTAATCCAACTTACCTTAAGCCTTACCTCACCTAACATACACGTTCAATAAGCCCGCTATCGTAACACCCACACCTCTTTCCCTCTTCTTCCTCCCCCTCTTCCTTCCTTCATTAAAAGGGAGAGACAACACTTAATTCTTTGCCATCAGTATTTAGGTTCTTTATATACACTTAAAAAAAACTCATCCTCTTTCTTCTCAACCTCCCCTTCTTTTGTTTTCTTTTGTAAAAGTAGCCAACTAGGCTACTTTTAACTAAATTAATCTTCATCTCTTTGCTATCAGTACTTTAGTCTTACCTTTTTTTATTTGCTTCTTTTCCAACTCCTCCCTTCTCTTGTTCCTCCTCCAACGAGCGCCCCACTCACCAGAATAATGAAAATAAAGGAAAACACAACTTTCTCATCTTATATCTAGTACTTTAGTCCTTTATATCTACACTTTAAAAGAAACTCCTTCCCCTGCTGCTCCTCCTCCTCTTCCTCCTCCTCCTCCTCTTGCCCATCTTCTCTTCCAACCGCTGACTCACTCACTCACTTAAAAGGAAAGAAGGACTGTACAGCTTCTTCCTTTCCTTATAATCCGTGTTTCTTTTCCTGTTCTTTCAATAAATAGATTAAAAAATATTTTCTTTTCACATCCTCTATTTGTAGCCATATTCCTAACTCACTCATGAAAAAAGAAAGCTTCACTGTCTGACCTTGCAAACATTACTCCCATCTTGTCTCTTCAAAATGTAAAAGAAAATGAACTTCTCTTCTTTATCCTCTTTTCTATCTACATTCACTTCCCCACATGACTAAAAAATAAATAAATGAGTAAATAAAATAATAATAAAGGTAAAAATAAAAAAAAAAATGACACCTTCTCATCTCGCAAACATTACTTTCTTTTTATCTCTTCAAAATCTCATCTTCTTCCTCACCTACACCCACTTGCCACCTCACCCAAATAAAAAGGAAAACAGCATCTTTCAGTAAGTGTTTTTCATTCCATCGCTCCCGCAATTAAATGATAAGATCTCTTCATCTCCTCCTCGAATGAAAAGAGCAAAACATAACTTCCTCATTTCATTCCCACCAGTACTTTGCTCCCCTCCTCTTAAGCACACAAAGGAACAAGAACACTTAGCTCCCTACACTTTACATTAACACACTCCGCCATTGTTTTACCCTTCCGGTGCTGCACGATTTTCCCCATAACCACCTATATAGAATTTTTCGAACACCTCTTTTTGTACTACAGTCTTTTATAAAATTCCGCAGCCAAGATTCACTCTTATACTTCTACTACTGCTACTACTACTACTACTACTACTACTACTACTACTACTACTACTACAGCTACTACTACTACTACTACTACTACTACTACTACTACTACTACTACTACTACTACTACTGCTGCTGCTACTACTACTACTTCTACTACTACTACTACTTCTACTACTACTACTACTACTACCACTGCTATAATGATAATGATGATAATGATGATGATGATGATGATGATAACATAATAATTATAATAATAATAATAATAATAATAATAATAATAATAATAATAATAATAATAATAATAATAATAATAACAGGTTTATTTGGCAAGAGCAGCACACAACACGAAACTTTCTTTGTGTTTCTACATACTTTTGAGAGAGAGAGAGAGAGAGAGAGAGAGAGAGAGAGAGAGAGAGAGAGAGAGAGAGAGAGAGAGAGAGAGAGAGAGAGAGGTCTACCTACTCTCACGCTTCGCGCCTCTCTCGGTTACTATCTACTCCTCCTCCTCCTCCTTCTCCTCTTCCTCCTCCTCCTCTTCCTCCTTCTGTAGTTTAAGGAACCGTGAGGCTCTAAAACATTATATGGTCGGATACTCAGTAGTGGTAGTAGTAGTAGCAGTAGTAGTAGTAGTAGTAGTAGTAGTAGTAGTAGTAGTAGTAGTACTAGTAGTAGGTTAAGAGAAGAAGAGAGATGGAGGAGGAGGAGGAGGAATAACAAAAACACATAACAGGACAGGAAAAAAAAAAGAGAGCAAGAAAAGAAAGGAAACAAATAGAGGAAAAGGAAATGTCAAAGTTACCATTAAGAAGGAGAATTTCAAAGATAAGATAGCTACTCGCAAGACATAAAAGACTGACGGACTGACTCACTGACCGACCGATTGACTGACTGACTGGCTGACTGACTAACTTACAATCTTAACGTGCGTCAACAAAAGGGTCATATGGCGCCGATGACACGTAAGAGTGCTAAATATTATTCCTTATCATCATTTGGTACATTACAGAGAGAGAGAGAGAGAGAGAGAGAGAGAGAGAGAGAGAGAGAGAGAGAGAGAGAGAGAGATAATACTTAAATCTTTGCTATTCACTCCAGCTTGAGAGAATTATCCTAACCACAATACATCTCAGGCAAACTATCTCTGCCAGTCTTTCTTATCGCACGGCAATCCAGCATTAGCCGAGCTGTTGCTGTTTATTAGTGAGTGTATCGCCAGACCAGGTAATCTCCGCACTCACTGGGGGATCACGAAACACCAGAAACAGGCTTACCACCACCTCCTCCTCCTCCTCCTCCTCCTCCTCCACACCACACCTACACCTCATTCTGCTTCTACGCTTCCTCTACCACCTCCTCCTCTTCCTCCTTCGTCTCTTCCTTTTCCATCATCTTCTATGTTTCCATTAGTTCCTCATCCTGGTTTTCCACATCCTCCTCCTCCTCCTCCTCCTCCTACACTTTCACTATCTTCTCTTGTTTCTCCTACTCTTCCACTTCCACCTTCTTCTGCTCTTCCATTACTTTCACCTCCTTCTCCTCTTGTTTTTTTCCATCACATCCTTCTCCTTCTCCTCTTCCTGCTCTTCCATCACCTCCTTCTTCTCCTTCTACGCTTTCTGCCACCTATTCCTTCTCCTGCTCTTCCACCACCTCTTGTTCCTGCTCTTCCATCACCTCCTCCTCCTCCTCCTCCTCCTCCTCAGCTTTCTGCTCATCCTGCTCTTCCATCTTCTAGTTCTCGTTCTGAATTCTTTCTCTCGCGCTACTGTTTTTTTCCCTATTTTTTTTTTCTTTCTTTCCTCCTTCATCTTTCCATCTCCCATCAAACGACTCGTCTTTCCTCTCCTGTAATTCCTTTTCTCCTTCAGTAGTCCTTTCTCGTCTCCCACCCCCTTTCCTCCTTCTCTTCCTCCTTTTTTTTTTATCTCCTACTCTCCTCCATTTCATCTCCCACCTTCCTCCTCCTCCTTCTTTTCTCCTATTTAACTCCTATCCTCCTCTTTTTTCATCTCCACCTTTCTTTTCCTCTTCTTTTTAGTTTCTCCTTCATTTCCTCAAACGTTTCTCTCCTTTCTCTCCTATTCCATCCTTTAATGTTTTGCACCACCATTAACAACACGAAACAACTTTTTTTTTTTACTTTTCTTTTCGCTACTGCACAACTACGACTTTCTGGGGTGTTATTTCATTATTTTGAATCTGTGTGTGTGTGTGTGTGTGTGTGTGTATGACAGTATCCCAAGCGTCTCGAATCACTACTTGAAGCGGTTCATTCCAGCTCTCTCTCTCTCTCTCTCTCTCTCTCTCTCTCTCTCTCTCTCTCTCTCTCTCTCTCTCTCTATGACGTCACAAAGCCAGCCCAAAATAGCCTGGCCACGGTTCTCATCAGTGGCCGCTATCACAATCCCGCCATCAGGCTCTTTCTCCAATTACTGCCATTTTATGATGCCTTCCATTGTGTCAACTTTCCCGCTCTCCCCCGAAGCTCATTGTGTCAACTTCCCCATTCAGCGCCGCGCGGGGGAGGAGGCGAGGCAATAAGGGGCTTGGTGGGTGGCTTACGCGCCTGCCATTCTATGATAATTGCTTGCCAAGGGTGATTGTGTGTGTGAGGACTCCCCGGCATCAGCGAGTCATCTCTGGAGGGTGTCCGTGTGGAAGAATATAAGGGGAGAGGGGGTACTTTCTAAACTGTATGTGAAAGTATTGGGGGAGAAAAAGGGAGCGAAAGTTTTTTTTTTTTTGTGTGTGTGTGTGTGTGTTTATGATTTTTCGTTTTGTTGCTATTGTTGTTACAGTTATACTACTACTACTACTACTACTACTACTACTACCACCATCTCTACCACCACCACCACCACCACCATTACCACCACTACTACTACAACGTTATACTTTTGCTTTTGTTGAATAGAAATTGATTTTGCCTTATCAAATTACTTACTGAATTTGAATGCTTTAAAATTATGAAAAGGTGGCAGACTGACATCAGAGGTCATATGGCGCTGTGGCGATACACTAGATAGTCATGTAAATGTAAAGATATTGTGATGTATAGCTAAGATAAAGGCCTGTAACATATAAAAAATGCGTTATAATCAAATGAAAAAATATTATATCTGTATTTTCTCTGATCGTTACTAATAATAGATTCTAACTGGCATTCTTTTTCATTTTCTTAACACATCTGTGGACGTGGCCGTGAGGTGATGCTACGCGTCAGCATCACCTCCCAGTAGGCGCTATAAAGCTGGGAGCCGTTTTGTAAGTGTAGATATTTTATCTCGGCCTAAATGGGAACATTATCTGACGAAGCAGGATGAAGGAAGATCAGTTGCATATAGGAAGTAATCCCTGCAAGTTGTTACGCTACTAATGCATTATTATTATCATCATCATTATTATTAACGTCATCATCATCATCATCATCATTAACAACAACAACAACAACAACAACAACAACAACAACAACAACAACAACAACAACAATAACAACAACAACAACAACGACAGTAGTAAAAAGAGAAAAAAAGAAGAAAGAGGAGAAGGAAGAGAAGAAAGAGGAGGAGGAGGAGGAGAAGGAGGAGGAGGAGAAGGAGGAGGACGAGGAGAACATGAAGCAAGGTAGACGATCACTTCGAGATAACCATTTGCTTTCTCCTTTTCCTCCTACCCCTCCCGCTCCCCCTCCCCTTCCTCCTCTTACACTGTACATTCATCCCTCACCCACCATGACGCCACACTCCATCTAAACAAAGACTACACGAAAGACAAGAAAACTCAACGAAGCGGTATGACGGTTGGTGGCAAGCTGTCTTCATAGAGAACGGGGCGGCCACTAAGCAAACGCATACTAATGTAATTATAAATGCTAAAAAAAATAAATTACTGTAACAAAATATTCAGCAACACTACATATTTTTTTCTGCTAATGTGGAACTTATTCAGCTGGTTATCGATCTCAATAATAGTTTTAGTGTAGTTTCGGGCAATACGACACATATTTATAATGAATTTGATTTTTATACCTCATTAGCAGGAATAGTCTCGAAACTTAACTTTTTAGCCCAGTATTCTCTGTGATCTACTTGAGTTACAGTGGAAGCAATGAAGCGCGGCATGACAGGTCAATAATGAGGCAAGTTAGGGTTGTGATACAAGTGGTCGGGCAAGACGGCTGATTGCCTAATTGGTAGTTAACGCCATGAAGCGCACATCACACTCCACATATATATACGAATAATACTAACAGAAATAATGTCAGAAACAAAACCACAACATAAACATACAAACATATGATAATGTCAGACGCAATGCCATGGATAAAATTATAAACCAATACACACATGGCTTAAGCAGGACGACTAAACCAGGGTCATTGCCCACACCATATATGACAACAACGGAAACCTGATATGGTGTGCCAGAACCTGCTCTCCTGTACTTCATGTGTGATTTACACGATCTAGGCTTTCACTTTGATATAACAGTTGCTCTTTTCAATTTTGGCACGAAAAAAGGGCATATTATATCTACAATCAGTGACTTGGTAGAGTAGACATTATATAATTAGCTTGCACAGCACTAAAACACAGAAAATCAGACTCTAGCAACTATTAACATTTGTAAGGCATTCTTACCTTTGAGGTGCAAGATAGTCAGGTTTCATCTTCCTTCCCTGTGTCCTGAAAACACCTCCAAAACGAGGTAGCACATCTTGCATTGCTTTTACGCGGAGGAAATAGCAGTGGACTGATGATGATTGTTGTAGTTTCCCGCGGAAGTCCAGTTGATTCTGCTTTTTCAACGGGGTTTTCTTTCTTACGTAAATGGTAAAGCAAGTGTCGAGGTCCCTGATTGGCTTTATTTTGATACAGTATTTAACAATGAACATTTTATTTTGATATTACTATAATAATTATTGATGGTTGGGTGTATTGATAATTAAGGGAACATTTTTCAATACAAACGAACATGAGAACGTAGCAACAGGAGTGAATAGTCCCAATGAAATGAATACATGTATATAATTTATGTTGATATTATCGCCTACATATTTTCTAAGAATAAGCAAGCAATTAATCAACACAAAGTAAAAAAAAAATAAATAAACAATATAGTGTTGTATAGCAGCTACACGAATGGATGCCAGATGTACGATGACGTCATTTATTTATGGTTTTGGTAACAAATTCCTGCTTTTGATTTGCCTTCAGAACGAACATAAAAGTTTGTCTGACTGGTGGGTCAAAAGGTTGCTTGCCCGCTGCCACTTCGCCTCAGGGTCTCCGCCAGCGCATCCACCAGGTTAACCATCAGTGTGTTGCCTTCGCACTGCCCGCCGCCTCCCATGACAGCCCAAGTGAACCACCCCTGCAGAGGAATACATGCGCACTGTTGGATTAACCCGGAATAGGACTCTTTTTATCACAATCCAGATATTTATTGGTTTACAAGTCACAGCCCAGTAAAACTTTCTCCAGAAATAAAATCAGTTATTTTTTTTTCACGAGTCAAAATATTCCTTACCTTAATTCTGCCTATCACTTTGTGTTCAGCTTCGTAAAGTAACTGAATCACCTAAGGATTTAAGCTTACATCCCTAGCCTCTATACAGCCACTAAGATAAACAGTCACAAAGATAAGCAAATGGGATACATTCTGTCCAACAAGGTTCAAGACTAACACAGACGACTTGAAATGAATCTAGGTCGTCATGCTCTCTTAACTTCTTCAGTATCCTGGCATCGACTTCACTATATTTCACAAGTCATTGGAGGACTTTATCAAGTGAAGGATGATACGTTCGTGATCAAAGCATTTTAAATAATCTACAGCTACTCATTCAAAATCATTACGTCTTATTCACTCCATTGTCTATGAAGGGATATGTTGAGGTTCGGATGTTATATATAGTACTGAAAGAGTTAATATTTCCACTGAGCACACCATGACTCACTGAGCCATATTCTGAAACATGCATGTGGCGCAACTCCTTTCCATTCAAATGGCTCCAGTTGAAGTTAGACGGGTTTTTAAGGGTGTTTTTACTGTTCTAGTGACATTAACAATATTTCTACATTATTAACACGAGAAACACTCTTGATAAGCCGCCAAATCATCACTGTGGCCTTGGAGTTTAGTCGTGATGATAGAGTAAAGCTTTTCAAAACACGAGCCACAACACCCACCTGCGCCAGCCTAATCCACTCGGAGGGCACCACCACCTCCACCTCCTCGCCGCGGGAACGCAGCAGCCCCGCCCGCTCCAGCACCGTCCATACTGCCTCCCACAATCCTACGCCTTCTGCTGCAAAAAAAAAAAAAAAAAAAAAAAAAAAAAATTCACTTGGCGTGGCAGTAGTGTGTGTGTGTATGTGTGTGTGTGTGTGTGTGTGTTCGCTGCCCGGATCAGGATTACCTGCCCGGTTACTGCATATTTTTTACTGGCATTGATTAATTAAATTCTGGGGAGAGTCCTGATCTTTTTTTCTTTTTCTTTTTTTCTTTCTATTTTCAGTATGTAATTACCTGAGCAACAAATTTGAGTTACTTTCGCGTTTCAAATTAAGGTAATGATCTCATCTAATATACGTACGAGCAGTTGCCTAATTAAAATTCCTGTTGTGTTTTGAGAGCTTATCTAGACATCTATTTATTTATCTTCTTTCTTGAAGTTCTTCATTATAAATTGTCTCGTCTTTGCTCTGCTTCTATTTTAAAGCCGAAACTATCTATACCAGCCCGAATGCTGGTGTAAAGAAGGAAACAGTACCTGCTCTGCCACGGTCACCTGCAGCAGCTACAGGTAGACATGCAACACCTGCGAGGAGGAGTTTGTTAATTACCTGTCCCCATTTCCTCCCTGAAAACTTCCAGCAGGTGATGTAAGTCTGCCTCGGTGCCAGACCCCAGCAGCAGGCGACGGACCTAGGGTGAAGGAACGAAGGCAGGAAAAGGGTGTGCATGAAGAGCAGGTATAATATATATATATATATATATATATATATATATATATATATATATATATATATATATATATATATATATATATATATATATATATATATATATATATATATATATATATATATATATATATATATATATATATATATATATATATATATATATATATATATATATGAATTAACTAGATATAGTGCATAACTAAAGGCAAACTAACTGATAATTGACTAATTTATTGAATGACCATTAAGTAGGTACTAATGAAATAATTATTTTATAGTTATAATTAATTAATTTACTATGTATCAAAATAAGTAGCTGAGTGATTGATTAACCGACTAAGTCATTGACCAATAACTAACTAGTAACTTACAACAAATTAATCACAAACCAGTTAATAACGAACTATGTAAAAAATTAACTAACCAACCAACTAACTAACTAAACTAGCTGACCTATCAAAACTTCAATGCAGATCATCAAAGTAAAAACTTAATTCATCAAGAAATACTTGAGAACCGTAGCCCTCCCACCCCAGCAAAGGCTCCTCACTTACTTCCTGCAGCAGATCCGCCCAGAGACTCGCCGGTGACTGTCCAAGGAAGTCGTGCAGGAACTTCAGAAGCGTGGCGTGGTCAGGCACCTCGCCACACAGGTCAGGGCTCTCCATGGCCTGATGGGGAGGTGGAGGCGTCGTCATCATGAATCAGGAACACCAGTCACGTTCAGTTGGGATTAATAAGTAAATAAATAAACTAAACGACTAGCAAATGATTATGTTAAATACTCGAAGCACCACCGCTGCACCTACTACACCATTAACACACTACCACACTACTGCCACACCACCACAGCTCCACCTCCACCATCTCCACCATCACCACTACCACACTACCCATATCGAACCACCACCATATCACCACTATAATATACCTCCTACACCACCAACACCTCCCCGCAACCACACTAAATCACCATCACTAAATCCCAACACTACACCACCACGCTACCCCCGTCAGCACACATTCACCACTCAGCAGGACGCCAGCACGAGGCACCTGAGCAAGGACGGCAGTGACGGTATCGTGGAGCTCCTGCATGCTGGCGGTGTCGGCGTGGAAGGTCACCACCAAGCCAGCAGGGGTGTGTCGCGCTACCACCCGCGCCACCACCTTTCCGGCGTCCTCACCCAGAAACTCGTCCACTTTCTTCACTAACAGTACATTTGTGGATGAAAATAATGATGATGATGATATTGATAATGATAATAATAATGATAATAAATAAATAGATAAATGAATAAAGATAGATTAAAAAAATACATTAATAAACACTAAGGAAAAATAGTATAATGAAGTAAAGCTGAGCACAATGATGGTAAAACTAAATAAATTAATAAGGAATACTAATGCAGTAATATTAAATAGTAAAGTAGTTGATAATGAAAAAGAAAGTGCATATAAAAAGAGAGAGAGAGAGAGAGAGAGAGAGAGAGAGAGAGAGAGAGAGAGAGAGAGAGAGAGAGAGAGAGAGAGAGAGAGAGAGAGAAAGAGAGAGAGAGAGAGAGAATCAGGGACGATAAAGAACCAACGAATAACAAATCAGATGAAGTTACAAAATATAATCCTTTACAAAAATCATACCAAAAGAAAAATAAACAAATAAATAATAATAATAATAATAATAATAATAATAATAATAATAATAATAATAATAATAATAATAACAATTATAACAATAATCCCCACTTGCAAGTTCAAGATACAAGATAAAGACAAACAATAAAAGTCGAGTCAATCAAGTCATGCGAACAAAAAAAACACGGAGCATCATTCAATACTGAGCTGATCCACCCCGTCACTCTCTCCTTGCCTTCCCACGTCACCCCCACACGGTCTGACTCGCCCAGCAGTGTGTGACTGTCGCGACCAAGCGTGAGGGAAGCGGCGAGGGAGGACGCGAGGACCGGCCACTTCAGCCACACCTTGTAGCTCCACCAGTCACGGAAATCCAGGACCAGCTGCGTGGAGGGGAGCGCCGCCGCCTGGAGGTGAACACAAAGGAGGAGAAAAAAAGAAAAAAATGACTTATTTCTACCCACAAAGATTCCTCACCTAAAATAATTATCCAGCATGAAAATATCCACTGAGAGAGAGAGAGAGAGAGAGAGAGAGAGAGAGAGAGAGAGAGAGAGAGAGAGAGAGAGAGAGAGAGAAGAGAGAGAGAGGTGGAACTTACCTGGTCGAAAGAGAAGCTGAAAGTTTTCTGGTACCACTGCAGGAGAGAGACGCCCCACTCCGCCTTCACCACCATGTTGCCCCACTCCCAGGTGTTCACCACGTACTCCCACCCAGTCCAGTCACGATTGAACACCCAGTCCAGTCACGATTGAACCGAAATATTTCTAGAATTCAAAGTGATAAAAAATATTTTTGCAATATTTTTCTTGTATAGTTTAAATAATTTTTTTTTCTCTCTCTCTCTCTCTCTCTCTCTCTCTCTCTCTCTCTCTCTCTCTCTCTCTCTCTCTCTCTCTCTCTCTCTCTCTCTTTCTCTTTCTCTCTCTCTCTCTCTCTCTCTCTCTCTCTCTCTTGCTTTGAACTTTAGCTTCTCAGGCTCCGGTTCACTCACGGTTCAAGTTCCAGCCAACGTGAGGACAGAATGCCAGGTGTGTGCGCTGCAGGATCCGAATCCAGCGTCCTCCGTCAGATGAGACTATGCGTGCGGTGCGTGGAGAGAGATAAAGGGAGGGTGTCGTGAGCTCCAGGTAAGTAAACAACTCAAGTACACTACTGTGGCACTGATGACGCGACCGACAAAAAATATTAGAACAGTACTATCCAAATAGTTATGATTTCAAAAGGTATAGCGAACAACTTTTTTTTAATTATAAATTCTTATTTGCAAGAAATCAAGTATATAAAAAGACCTGAATAAAAGGACTTACTAACATCATAAGAAACGTATCATTAAATTTTGCCTTAATAGTCAAATTTCGTTCTACATGAAGTGTGGACGTACTTACCGTAAGTCTTCATGTTGGAAGAAAGGCTGAAAACCCGGGAAGTTAATTTTTGTGTAGTCTCTTGAACAGCGTCACTTGACACTGACTCTTCCGGTCCATCACACTCCGCTTTCCTGGAACATTCTTCGTCTACATTTACCATTATGGAATCAGGATCATTTTGCTTTAAGTCTTCTGATTTATGATCTCGACCACTACAAACTTCATTCTGGTCTACTGTCTGTTCTTTTCTTAAATCTGAGTCGCAATCACTGTCGACGTGGTGCCGCGACTTGGCTTTTGGCTCCTTGACATTGCCGTCCCCACAACCTTCAGCATCACACCTGCCAGCCTCACCTCTGTCATCCGTGACCTGAGTCTCCTCGTCCTGCTTCTCCTGCTTGAAGTGAACGAACTCTAACGATATGTCAGATTTGGTAGACTTGACTTCCCCATTAACTTCCCAATGTTGCTTGCCCTGATTTTTCCAGAGCTTCGTCTCCCACTCGAGGGCTGTAGAGATAATTGGCACATGTAGGCTCACCTGCCAGTGTTTTCTGAAAGTTAAGAGAGGACTCATGGTTATAAACAATTGTCTAATGTAATCTATCAGTGCTTGAAAAGACATTTTACAGAAAACTTTTTTTCGAAACAAATGAAGTATTGGCACCTTCAAACACATGACTGCAAACCTACCCAGTGTGTGGCGTGACGGTGAGGTTCAGGAGACGCCGACGCTTCCCCGGCATCAGCGAGTCCACAGATACGCCAAAGATGGATTCAGAGAACTGAGTGCGCACCACCACGCCCCGTCCTGCCTCGGTTCCGGCTGCGTCTCGCTCTATACGAGGTATAAACAATCCTTTTAATTCGTTGCCTCAAGATATATCATAGACTCCTTTATAAAGAAATCTATGGTTGCATCTTTTAGAAAGGAAAATTACGACTCCGACTATAGCAATGCCTTTCACATTTTATGCAATTTTTATTTTTAATTATAAATATATTAATAAACTACCAAATAAAAATAAATATAGGAAGACAAGGCAACAGATAAAACTAAACATGACATACATGAAAAAAATAAATAAATAAATATAGACAAATCAATATATATATATATATATATATATATATATATATATATATATATATATATATATATATATATATATATATATATATATATATATATATATATATATATATATATATAACAAGAAAATCTATAAGGCAATATTCTCACGCTCTCTCACCTCTTCCTCGGGGTGCCACGCTACGCTCACCAACTCCTCAGCTGATCCAACGCCCCCCACATGCTGGTACCTCTGCGCCACGATTTTGAGCGCATCACCTGTGTAGCCACCTGTCACCTGGAGGACGCGACCTGAGTAATTCCCGGTGACATTGCATCCACAGTTAGTCAGGTCAGTCTGTGAACAATGACATCTTACATTAGGCGAGTGGGAGGAGGTGTGTGTGTGTGTGTGTGTGTGTGTGTGTGTGATTTATTCCAGCAGGTGTTCAGCTTGAGTCTTAAATTGAAAAAAACGTCATTAAATTTAGTTAGTGTATTGTTCCTTCTTTTAAGACACGTTAGGTTATGCACCCACCCACCTGCAGAGCCAAGGTAAGGGACCGGGTGGAGGGAGAGGTCCCCACTCTGAAATACAAGAAAAGTTGAAGCTTCAGTCTCTCTCTCTCTCTCTCTCTCTCTCTCTCTCTCTCTCTAATACATTAGTTCACTTAGAAATAATTTCTACCCTGACCAAACCACTTAAATGACATGTCGCTGAAGGACCACGACCAAATAGTCTCATTATATTGAATTTATAGACATGTAATAAAGAAGTGTCCTATAGCTGTTATTTTCACGCTATTGGTATATCATATAGGGCAGTGATTCCTAACCTTTCCCAAGTTCATGCATCCTTCCATGAGCTTTTGAGATATTCATGTACAATTCATTAAAAGAAAATCACACTTTTCTCTAACTTTAAGACTGAAAATATATAAGTAATAGTACTTATCTATCCATCTTCGGTGCGGCGTATTAAGTGTTACCTGAGAAATGTTTGAGTGGAGTCATCAGTTCGGTTTAACGTGTAAGCGGTGACCAGGCGGAAGGATGCTGCCGATGCCTGCTGGCTGTGTGCCGGGATCCCCACCACTGTTACCAGCATCAACGCCGCACCTAGAGTAAGGGAAAGATGGTTGTATGGTTTATGACAATACACATTTCATTCGTTCATGTAAATTATCTTTGTAGTGTCGAGTACAATAATTTCGGATTAGTGATAATTATAGATAGAGTTTCTTTATAGCGGTAAGTTCGATAATTACAGAATAGTTTACCACTTCCAACGCAATCGCAGAATAATTCCTCTTGGAAGTTGATAATCTGCGTATAGTGTCGTACAATAGTCACACACCAGTTCCTTTAGGTAAACTATTTGTTATATTGGCTAATATGATAATTATAGAATGGTCACTCAACAATGTTTCCACTAGGACGAACAACCCCACTCGCTTATGAAACCTCAGTTCCATGGTATAGCAGGTCGACGTTTTACTTAAAGAATATCCACACCTTTCCAGTTTTGGATGCTAACCGGGGTAACTCAATCATCTTCCAAGACTGAATAACATTATGATTGTGGCGCTTCCTGGCTTTCCACTTTCCCTTACATATCCAGTCACGCGGCAATTTCAAAATACACGTTAGAATATTTTCGCGAACGGTGAGTTTATTTGACGGTTTAAAATTGTTTGTATTTCTCTCTTACTTGAATCACGGTTGGTAAAATAAAGTGAGGATGTTGTGAAAGAACAAGAAAAGAATGTTCCCTCGTGCAATTGTAGGGCGTGTGGAGGCACCTGGCAGCTCCCCTACTCCCCTTCCTTTAGTCTCCACCTCACGTAGTCACTGCTGCAGACGATGGGAGACGGCAGAGTTCATGCTTACAAACCACAATGTAGTTTTATAACATGCTTTCAATATGAACCGTACTGTTTTCAGTAAAGTAAAGGAGCAAATGATAGTATACTAAATAATAGTACGTGTTCACTAACAAACTTAGGTACCTTATTCCCATCACACACACACACACACACACACACGCGATTGTTAGCATACATCATATGGAAGAACATCTAAGGGCCGTATTGTTAAATCTCTTCGTATCACCACTACCTAATCTACTCACCAAAACACCAGTACATGTTCATCGCTTGGCACCACCCAGATGGATCACCGGGCAGTGTTGGTGTCCTTCAGCTGACACACACGAGCGTTCACTGGGGCTGAGCTCTCCCAACTAACCCTGCCATGACCCTCAGCCTGCACCTCGCCTGTCACCTTTCCGCCCCTCCCCCCCGCCAGCCATTCTATTCGGGTAAGGCACATGACAAGAATAGCAAGATGAAGTATCAGGAGACTTGTAAGGTCCAGCACCCAGGCCGAGAAATCTTAAGTCATCATGAATTGGCGGATGTATTTACTTATCAATTCACTTATTATTATTATCATTATTATTATTATTATCATTATTATTACTTCGAGGGATGGAACACCGTATGAGGAGGTAAAGCCTACCTTAATGATATCGAAATACCTCTATCGTATCACCACGCTCCCTACACCATTCCAGTGACTAGCTTTTTTTTTTTCAGTCCCTGGATCATCCTAGTCACTCTTCTTTGCACAGCCACAACTGTACACCGTAATGTAAGAGAGGCCTTATCAAAGCACTAAATGCACTGTTTTATAGGCCGCAGACTTGTAGTATCACTTTGTTTTCTCTCTCTCGAAGATTTAGCTATCTCCCTGGCCTTTAAGCTGCTGTTATATATTGTGCATCCCTCTCTCTCTCTCTCTCTCTCTCTCTCTCTCTCTCTCTCTCTCTCTCTCTCTCTCTTACTTCTTACGTAGAGAACGCTACCTCATTGATATCGAATTTCATTTCACACTTTTCTGTCCAATCATACTTTCTATCCAGTCCTGTCTTATCTTCGTAATTTGGTGTCATTCGCAAATTTACTGACGTCACTACTTACTAGTAATTCCGGAATATAATGATGCTAATAATGGAGGAGGAGGTGAGAAGAAACACAAGTGCTGGGAGGATAGTTTATTCCCGACTAGTTTCGCACAAGCTTCTTCAGGGGAACTAGTCGGGAATAAACTCACCTCCCAACACTTGTATTTCTTCTCACCTCCTCCTCCAGCTTGTCGGAATGTCTGAACAACAACAATAATAATAATAATAATAATAATAATAACAATAATAATAATAATAATAATAATAATAGCAATAACAATAATAATAATAATAATAATAATAACAATAATTATAATAATAATAATAATAATAATAATATTATTAACAATAATTATAATAATAATAATAAGAAGAAGAAGAAGAAAAAGAAGAAGCGGAAGAACAAAAAACAAGAAGAAGAAGAAGAAGAAGAAGAAGAAGAAGAAAAAAAAAAAGAAGAAGAAGAAGCAGAAGAAGAAGAACAAGAACAAGAACAAGAACAAGAAGAACAAGAAGAAGAAGAAGAAGAAGAAAAGAAGAAAAAGAAGATGATGATGAAGAAGAAGGAAAAAATAAATAAATAAATAAACAAATGAAAATAACAATGAATTCAAGGACAATAGTTACTCATATAACTTCTAAGATTTGTTCTAGAGCAAACATAAAGTGATCTGAAAAAAATAAATAAATGCAGCAGCTCAGTGATCCAAGACGGAAGCAGTCCGATGTGCTACTGACAGACTGCGAAATTACTTCCACACACCACCAAACAAAATGTGAACAAACTTGTAACTTTAAAACTTTTTTCCCTAAACCCTTGAAACAGCTATTCTTTGTCAAATGAACGGTTGCCACTCAACACTGAAGAACCAGTGCCAGGACCTGCTGAAGCTGTCGGTGGTGTTCCCAGTTTTTACAAGTCTATCAAGATGGCTGCCATTCCTACGATGCTCACTCTGAGCCTGAAAGAAAGAAAAGGAACAAACGCAGAAGGAAAACGTTGGAGTAATATAAAGCGATATATGGAAGAAACAAAGATATAAATATTTGCCATCATGCTTACCACGTCATCAATATTCTCCTAATTATTATAAATTCTTGTTATAGTTACAATAATGCTGGAAGAGAGATTTATAGTTACAATAATGCTGGAAGAGAGAATTAATAAGAAGCAGCTACAAGGAGCCAGTAGGCTAGTAGTAGTAGTGACAATGTGCATATAAAGTATACACACTACAATCAATTTCCAATTATTTATTTTATTTATTTTTTCTTAAGCCCCAGTTAAATCTGCACACACATGTGCACTCTCTTTTTTTTTATGCTGCTGCTGCTTCACTTTCTTCTTCTTAAAGCCACACCTTCCTGTTATGGCAAAACAGCCCCTCCAAACAAACCTTCCACACACCGTGCCTTCTCTCTCCTCACCCTTCACGCCCCAAACCTGCGATCCCTTCCTCACCATCTCTCTTCACTCAATCTACAAATGTCTTGTCGCACCGATGAGGATCACAATAAGTATTTAATTTTAAAATCGTTTTATACGATAAAAAGTTTGTTTACCCCAACGTCCAGCTCTCGTAGCAGGAGGGGGTGAGGATCGCACAGACCAGGGCGAGGTTCCCCAAGTGGGACTCAGCCCAGCAGTATGCCTGCACCAGGGCAGAGTCGGCCGCTGCCAGGGACGACTAAACTACCAGTTCAGGGAGAGTCACGAGGCAAGCCACCAGGGAACAGCAAAAGTAGAATAAACTAAGAGAAAATCTGACGCATCCTCACACAATAAAGACGCGATGGACGTCATCCACTTCGTGAAGGGCGTCCTTCAGTGAAAACACAGAACATTGGAAAGGAGACCGTCAAATGAAAAGAAGGAGTACTCCTGAACCACAGCACCTCAGTGGAGGGAGAATGATATTGGAAGTCAATTCTGCGGGACGGGCCGGTGTCCACCACCACCACCTGTCCTGCAGGATAGGTATCCACCGCCACGACCATCACCTGTCCTGCAGGGCGGGTATACACCGCCACCACCTGTCCTGTAGGACGGATATCCACCGCCATGACCATCACCTGTCCTGCAGGGCGGGTATACACCGCCACCACCTGTCCTGTAGGACGGATATCCACCGCCATGACCATCACCTGTCCTGCAGGGCGGGTATACACCGCCACCACCTGTCCTGTAGGACGGATATCCACCGCCATGACCATCACCTGTCCTGCAGGGCAGGTATATACCGCCACCACCTGTCCTGTAGGACGGATATCCACCGCCATGACCATCACCTGTCCTGAAGGACGGGTATCCACCGCCACCACCTGTCCTGTAGGACAGGTATCCACCGCCACCACCTGACCTGTAGGACGGGTATCCACCGCCATCACTTGTCCTGTAGGACGGGTATAAACCGCGACGACCATCACCTGTCGTGCTGGACGGGTATCCACCGCCATGAATATCACCTGTCCTGCAGGACGGGTATCCACCGCCACCATCTGTCCTTGTAGGACGTGTATTCACCGCCACCACCTGTCCTGTACGAAGGGTATCTACCGCCACCACTGTCCTGCAGGGCGGGTATCCACCGCCACCGCCTGCCCTGCAGGACGAGTATCCACCGCCACCACCTGTCCTGCTGGACGGGTATTCACCGCCACTACATGTCATGCTGGAAGGTTATCCACGGCCACCACCTGTCCTGCGGGACGGGTATTCACTGCCATCACCTGTCCTGCTGGACTGGTATTCAATGCCATCACCTGTCCTGCTAGACGGGTATCCACCGCCATGACCACCACCTGTCCAGCTGGACGGGCATCCACCGCCACGACCTGTCCTGCTGGATGGGTATCCACTGCCACCACCTATCCTGCTGGACGGGTATCTATTGCCACCATCTGTCCTGCAGGGCGGGTACCCACCATACTCGCCGCCATGACCATCACCTATCCTGCTGGACGGGTATCCACCGCCATGACTGCCACCTGTCCTGCTGGACGGGTATTCCCCGCCACCACTTGTCTTGCTGGAAGGGTATCCACCGCCATCCACAGCCACCACCTGTCATGAAGGCCGGGTATCCACCGCCATGACCATCACCTGTCCTGCTGGACAGGTATCCACCGCCACCACCTGTCCTGCAGGGCGGGTATTCATTACCATCACCTATCCTGCTGGACAGGAATCCACCGCCACCACCTGTCTTGCTGGACGGGTATCCACCGCCACCACCTGTCCTGCTGGACGGGTATTCACCGCCACTACCTGTCATGCTGGAAGGTTATCCACGGCCACCACCTGTCCTGCGGGACGGGTATTCACTGCCATCACCTGTCCTGCTGGACTGGTATTCAATGCCATCACCTGTCCTGCTAGACGGGTATCCACCGCCATGACCACCACCTGTCCAGCTGGACAGCCATCCACCGCCACCACCTGTCCTGCTGGACGGGTATCCACTGCCACCACCTGTCCTGCTGGACGGGTATCCACTGCCACCACCTGTCCTTCTGGACGGGTATCTATTGCCACCATCTGTCCTGCAGGGCGGGTATCCACCATACCCGCCGCCATGACCATCACTTATCCTGCTGGACGGGTATCCACCGCCATGACTACCACCTGTCCTGCTGGACAGGACAAGTATTGAACAAGTATCCACCGCCACCACCTGTCCTGCTGGACGGGTATTCACCACCACCACCTGTTCTGCTGGATGGGTATCCACGGCCACCACCTGTTCTTCTGGACGTGTATCCACCGCCACCACCTGTCCTGCTGGACGAGTATCCACCGCCACCACCTGCCTGCCACCTGGCCGTGGCAAACCACCTTCACCGCAACGGGAAATTATTAGGAGGCGACTTATCATTCAGAAGACGCGAACGTTGGTTATCTGAAATTGACTTATGTGTGATTAAGAATGAATGTGTAGATATGATCACAAACCTCCACATGGATCAAACAGTACCGAGAGCTGACCACGCCTCTCTCTGTGTCACCGTGACCATCGCTGCAAGACAGGCTGCGTCTTCTACCGAGCTGCTGCGCAGGGCATCAGCACTGGGGAAGCCACGGTGTGCAGAAAAGATACAGCCATCACTACCTAAGAGCATACAGTACAAGGATGTGGACCTAGGCGCACTGACAAGGGAATTACAAGTGACCCCAACTCCAGTACTGACAGGAAACAGCGAGGTACATGAGGTGGAGGCAGCGGTAACCGAAGGTTGCCGCATCATCAGGGCGGCTGCTGCTGCTGTTCCCACCACCAGAGTGACGAACCAACAACGACAAGTTGCTGCGAACAACAACTGGGTCTCGATGGAGCCAAGATGGAAGAGAATATTGGAGACCAACGACACAAAAATGATATGGAAATCTATCAACTGGAAGGGAAACGTTGATCAAAATAAAGGTGACAGACCCAACGATGCTCAATTTAAAGAACATTTTGAAAAACTATTGAATACTGAAAATGCACGAACAAGTTTCAGTTGTGATATTAGTACAGCACCTTATATACCCATATTAGATGATCCTTTCACGTATGAGGAACTGAGTCAGGTAAATTGTGATATAAATGTGAATAAGAGTTACTGTGGAATGTGTCCTGGTGTGTTCAGAATGTTACCAGCATCTTGGTTAATGTTCTTCTTGACAATATTTAATATTATATTATTGAAAGTGTTGTACCCCCAAGTATGGTGTTATAGCAAACTAACAGTACTGTTTAAGTCAGGTAACAAGATGTTATGTGGAAATTATAGAGGTATATGTATCATGGACACACTAGCTAAGATTTTTGACACATTAATATTGAACAGACTTAAACTTTGGTTTAACATTGATAAATGTCAGGCAGGCGCTCAAAAAGGCAGAGGGTGCTTGGAACATGTGATATCCTTAAGATTACTATGTGATTATGCCAATTATAAGAAAAATAAATTGTATGTACTTTTCATTGACTTTAGTAAAGCTTATGACAGAGTGCCCAGAAATAAATTGGTTAAGAGATTAAAAGAATTAGGATGTGGTAAAGTAATGTTGTATATCATAAAAGCAATGTACACTTGCACGAAGAACATATTAAAATCTGCAATAATAGACACAACTGTAGGTGTCCGCCAAGGTGCACCAACAAGTAGTTTATTATTTGTAATATATATAGATAAAATGGTACAAATGCTAAAAAGAGCTGTAGAAAGAGATGGCTTTCTCGGTAGTTTACATGTATTATTACTAATGGATGATGCTGTAGTACTTGCGACTTCCCGAAAAATGTGCTTAAAAAAACTAGCCTCTGTTTCGGAATTCTGTAAAGAAAGTGGAATGCTAATCAATGAGAAGAAAACCAAGTTCTTTGTGATCAACGGTGATGAGAATGATAGACAGAGTTTGAACAGTGGCGGGGTGCAGGTGCAATACTGTAACCAGTACCTGTACCTGGGCGCATGGTTCACCGACGCGGCCCACACGAACACTGTTACAGCACTGCACCACACCGCGAGTGAGGCCATAGTGAATAAGTTTGCCATATTTTGTGCCAGTAACACTCTAATGCCTTTTGTTTATAAAAAGAAAGTATTTGATGCTGCAGTAACAAGTGCCTTATTATATAGCTGTGAGTCATGGTTCAGTAATAATTCAAAAAGTGTAGAAAAACAGTATAATAAGCTGATCAAATGTTTAATGGGAGTGAGGAAAAATACTAGTATAAATCTCTGCATGATAGAAGCTGAAATCAACCCGTTAAATAAGCTAGTGGCTGACAGAAGATACAAATTTATAACACTAGCTGATCAGATGGACAGAGACATTCCTTTTCACTACATATACAACTTATGTAGGGAAGAAAACACTCCAGGTTATCGGTTTTTGGAACAAGTAAGATCAAGAAACAGGAACCCTGATGAACTCGATCATGTTAAGCAAACTGTAAGAGAAAAAGCTCCAGGCGCCACAAAGCTAACAACTTATATAACATATATGAATCCGTCATTAATGGTTCACCCGATCTACAGCACCACACAATATGTACCAGATTACAAACGTGAGGCCTTCACCAGACTACGTCTCATGTCACACAGTCTCCGAATTGAAGTGGGGCGGTGGAGTCGAACCCCGCGTGACCAGCGTGTGTGTCCCTGTGATGGCACACACATACAAACAGAGGAACATGCATTGCTACACTGTCCACTCAGTGCACAACACAGGAATGACCACCCACACATCACATATGACACCCTACAAGCAATGTTTACTGATAACACCCATCTGGAGGAAGTTTGTGACTATGTATATGCAGTTCTGAAATTTTATAAAAATTACTCTTAAAAGATAGGGCAGACATCTGTTTAAGGTAAATACTGTTAATGTATTTTACTTATATTCTCTAAGCTCTGGTAATTTTTGCATTTAAATGTACGTGTCATGTTTTATTTCGGTGAATTTCTTTTTTGTATTTTCTATGTACTCAGTAGGAAAGTTCTTAAACTTAAGATAATTTGTTTAGTTATTAATACCTAGTAAGCGGCTCTCTACATAATGTGACTTATCAATTCAATTTGGACGAAGTAGAGATCAGAATAATATGTATCTTATCAATTTGTAATGGTACTTTGTCAATAAACTACTACTACTACTACTCCTGTTGGACGAGTATCCACCGCCACCACCTGTCCTGCTGGACGGGTATCCACTACCACCACCTGTCCTGTTGGACGGGTATCCGCTGCCACCACCTGTCCTGATGGACGGGTATCCACTGCCACCACCTGTCCTGCAGGACAGGTATCCACCGCTATGACTAGCACCTGTTCTGCAGGACCGATATCCACCGCTAGCACTTGTCCTGTAGGGCGGGTATCCACCGCCATGACCACTACCTGTCCTATAGGAAGGGTATCCACTGCCACCACCTGTCCTACAGGACGGGTATCCACCGCCACCACCTGTCCTGCAGGGCGGGTATCCACCGCCATGACCATCACCTGCCTTGCAGGACAGGTATCCACCGCTACCACCACGTCAGGTGTTTTCAGCACCTGAATGACAACAAGCAAATCATGACTTTTGGATTTTTCATAGACATGTCCAAGACGAAAACTCACACACAGTGCCTCAAGAACAATGTGCTGGCCAGCTACATAGCACTGCGCGTGTTAATGGACACTTTGTGTCAAGTAGAGCTTAGGAAATACTGAGTAGGGCAGTTCTTGTCGTCATGCTAAACACTGCCACTGATTACTACATTTCTCTATTTCTCTTCAAGTACTTGTTGTGCCTACACTCAATGTATTCCTAAAAAGAGTGACCGCTCTCATCCCTCATATCACCGTTCTATTGCTTTAATTTCCTGCCTTACTTAAGTTTTTTAACCTATTCTCAACAGGAAGATTCTTAAACATCTATCACTTCACAACTTTCTATCTGATCGCCAGTGTGGGTTCTGTCATGGGCGTTCTACTGATAATGTTCTGGTTTTCCTTACTGAGTCTTGATCATCCTCTTTTAGGGATTTTGGTGAAACTTTCGCTGTTCCCTTAGACATATCAAAAGCTTTTGATAGAGTCTGGCACCGAGCTTTGACTTCCAAACTACCCTCCTACGGCTTCTATCCCTCTCTGTACCTTCATCTCAAGTTTCCTTTCTGACCGTGCTATTTCTGCTATGGTCGTTGCTGTAGACGGTCGTTGTTCTTCTCCTAAATCTGTTGACAATTGTGTCCCTCAGGATTATGTCATGTCACCCACTCTTTTCCTATTATTCATCAGTGACCTTCTAAACCAAACTTCTTATCATATCCACTCCTACGCTGATGATAACCTACACTTTTCCATGTCTTTTCGTAGACGCCCAACCTTCAGGAAGTAAACAGCTCACGCAGGGGAGCCACAGAACACCAGACTTCTGATCTCTCTAAAATTTCTGACTGGGACAGACTAAACTTAGTATTGTTCAATACCTCAAAAACTCAAATCCTCCATCTAACAAATCGTCACAACCTTCCAGATAAACTATCCCCTCTTCAATGACGCTCAACACTGAACGTCAGTGGTTTGTCCTTTACTTATACTATAAACTTTAAACTTCACATACCATCTCTAGTTAAAACAGCTTCTATGAATTAGATGTTCTGAGTCGTCTCCGCCAGTTTTCTCATCTTTCCCACACCAACTGGTAACTCTGTACAGGGGCCTTATCTGTCCATGTATGGTGTATGTTTCACACATGGAGGGTGGGGGGGGGTTCCACCCATACCGCTCTTTTAGACAGGATGGAATCAAAAGCTTTTCGTCTTATCATTTTCTCTTTGATTGTTTTTAGCCTCTCTCTCATCGCCGCAATGCTGTATCTCTTACTATCTTCTACTGTTACTTTCACGCTAAGTGCTCTTCTGATCTTGCTGACTGCATTCCTCCTCTCCTTTTCTTTCTCTCATCCCTATTCTGCCCACCTCTCTAATGCAAGAGCTAACCAGTATTCTCAATCATTCATCCATTCTCTGGTAATCTCTGGAACTCCCTCCCTACATCTGTATTTTTTCCCTCCTTTGACTTGGATTCTTTCAAGATGGAAGTTTCGAGACACTTATCCTCTGTTATTTGATCTGATGTCGCTTTGGGAGCTGGCATTTAAGTGGACCTTTATATATATATATATATATATATATATATATATATATATATATATATATATATATATATATATATATATATATATATATATTATATATATATGACCCTGCCGTAAAACTGAACAAACACTTGAATCTATATATAGACCTTATTTAAGTTTGGTTGGTTATATGTATATTGATACATTTATATGAAGGTTTAGAGTCACTCACACTCATTGCAAAGACAATGTCCAGGACTTGTGACCTGGATGTGGTTTACCCTCCCTCCACTTTTTTTTCATTTGTTTTACGTATTCTTTTTGTACTTATTCAGTTTTAGGCAAAGCTGCTACCGTGTGGTATAGTTTGAAGCATGGCACAACGCACAGTGTTAGCTGACACACATCACAGCTGTACATGCTTCTTTTCTTCTTTATGAGTAGAGCACAATAGGCACACTGTCTTTGGACTTTTTTTATCACTATTTTCATCATGGGATCCTGTCTCTACAAAGAAATGAATGTCTTCCACTGAGTCGTGCTGGACATGGCCCAAGAGAGAGATCACCACTAGGCTTCCTTAGGTGGTAGATGTCACCAGCATATTTTGAGATTATCTCAAGTCAACTGTAGCTTGAAGTCAAGGAAGCATTTCCGTCCACCATTTGCTTTGTAAATAACATGGCACTTAAGTGATGAAATGTCCAGCAATCTGAGAAATATTTACTTATAATATTTCTTCACACCTTCCTTCCGAGCTGATGTTTGTACGGAGATTATTTGGTCCATTTTATCTATTCCAGCCATGTGATGTTTCCTGTATCTGATGCACACATCTGGCTTACTTACTTGCTTCCCTGCTACTGTTACCTCTTTCATAGAATCCTCATATACTGTGCTTAGCATGTTCACATATTTCTTATCCCTCCATTTCATGTGCATCATTTTATGCTTGTACTGTACTACAGTTTCACCTTTCTTCAGAATTTTGTAATTAACTTCCGAGGATAGCAGTTTTCTGTTGGATCTCAGTGCCTATTCCATCGTTTTGTTGTCAAGAAGAATTTCAAACAATTCTGGTGAGGTGTAGAAGTGATCAACTCCCAGAATGTAGCCCTGATTCAGTAGGGACTGCATTAGTCTCAAAACTATCTGAGTAGGCTTTGTAAGTGTTTCCACTTTTTCATCTGACAAGGTTTCTATTTCAAAGTCATATTTTGTTTTCTTTCCTGTGTAGACTAAAAGATCCCAAACATAGCCAGTATCAGACTCAGCTAAGATATAACTTTCTATACCGAATGTAGCTCGTTTTAGTGGAATACATCGCTTCCACTTTAGCCTGCCTTTCCAGAGCAGGAGAGACTCATCAATGCTTACATTTTGCTTTGGAACATAAGATGATTTTAATCTTTGTATGAGAATATCCAGGACCTCCTTGAACTTGTATGTAGGGTCACTGTTATCCTCATTGTCAGTGAAATGCAGGTACTTTAGAAGAAGAGCAAATCTGTCTCTTGATATACATTTTCCAAAAAAAAGAGTAGCAATAAGCTGATTGGTAGAGTGATATGAATAGATAGATGGCTTTTTCACAATTCCTTGTAAAAGGAGCAATCCAAGAAATGCATACATTTCTCCTTTGTTAGTATCTCTCCATAACAAGTCTGCTTTTTCTCTTCATTTTACCCTTTCTCCTTTTTTTCATCACAGACTTTTGCTGCATACTTATTGGTCTCTGATATAATGTGATCCAGCAATTCGTCATCAAAAAAAGCATGAAATATTTCTAAAGGTGACTGGTCATCTTCCAGGACAAGTTTTACACCACTATCTCCCGTAAAGGGAAAAGGCTCTCTGTCAACAGCTGATTGACTTTGCCAGTTATTTTGAATATCATCATCAGCATCTGTTTCTTCTTCAGCATCAGACTGGTCATCTGGCTCAACCTCAGAGTCTGATTCTGTATCAGTGTAAGTACTGACAGTAGATGAATCAGAATCATCAAAATCATCCAAAAAATCAGCATCTATATCCTCAGCTACCAAAGCTGTAATATCTTCCGGCTTAAGAGGTCTCCTTCTCCTTCACATGATAAACTAATAATAAAGGAAAATAGAAAAAAGGCAATAACTCTTAGTGTTAGCTGATGTGAGTTACATATCCGCCAACAACAAAGCACAAGCGGTGACTGTCCTTGAGAGGCAATGTCGGCAAGTGTCAGCGGATTTGAGATGCCAAATACCGATTTATTTTATTAATTTTGCTAGTAGTAAGGAATCGCTATATATAGACCATGCTACAATCTAGTGTGGTCAAATCAGAGCAAACGTCTATATATAGACGCGCCGACAAAAAGTCCCAATTTCGAAACGTCTGTATATGGATCCTCCGCCGGGAAGTGGTTAATACTTGTCTGCTCCCTAGTGCTGAATGAATAACACACACACACACACACACACACACACACACACACAATTTTTTGTTTAGTGACCAACAATGAAACAAGCACAAAAGGTGTGAAGTGTCCTGTCATCCTTTTTGCTGCCAGTAGTGTCTTTGACAGCCACACTTTATACCATTCTATAAAGGCTGATGAAAAGCCACGCAAGTCAAAGGGTTCGAGCAGTACCGAATTTCACTGACCATCGATAAAATAAACAGTAAAAAGCCTGAAGTACTCGGGCCACACTGTTCTTCGTGGCCTGCCAGTGGTGCCTCTCAAACCCACACTTCACACCAACACGTTTCATAAAGACTCAGAAGCCGCGACACTCAAAAGGCACCGATAGTACCTGAATTGCACGACAGGGAAGGGACACACACCGCTACCGATACAATACACCTACCAGTACACAAAACTGCACCACCTCCCAGCCCGGGAGCTCGAAGAGACCTTACACGCAGGTTTACATACACTAGGACTTCGCTAAGGGGTTGCCAAGATCTGCCTGCCGCTCTCCTCACTCGTTCCAAGATATAATTTTCTTGCAGGCTTTCAGTACACGAGTTCCAGGCGACGCGTGGACAGACAGACAAACATGAGCAGCTTGTAGACCCAGTGTTGTTCTGCCTACCTACACACCACAAGAAATCGCTGGGATGGAATGGATGTTACAGATGAGGAACTTAATCACAGTGACTTGTGGAAGGAAATGTTATTCTTTAAGTCTTGCATGTGTAGTTTATTGTTACGACCATCTAACCTAAAATGTAAAGCTGGAAGTGACAAACACGACTCTAATAAATCTGTTGGAAGGAAAGGAGCCTTTTTTTTGCCATACTTGAGAAATTTCCGTCGTGGTAAATGTATAAAACAAAATATGTACTTAAGAGTAGCTTGCTTACACGCACAAAACAAGTGCCTTGTGGTTCAGTCAGTTAACGCTAGTCTTTTCAGTCTGCTCAGTTCAAACTCTGGTCACGTCCACCTCCCTCATCAAAAAAGTAATAAATAAAAATAAAACATATACTTACGTGCCAAAAATGAGCCCTGGAAATAAAACTAACGCTATAAATAAAGAAAACACAAACTTCTTCTCACTTTGCCAGGAATGTGGCTCAGATTTCTATCCAGAGGAACTGAAGTAGAAAAGAAAATGTTTGCCTAAGACTCCCTAGCTTATAAAGACACGCTCTGGGATGAATCTGCCGCTACACATTAACAAAACACATCCCTTTCTATTCCATGAAACGAAGCCTTCACCTTGAACGTGGCTCAGATTATTGTCCTCAGAAGTTTGGCGAGAGAAAGATGAAATATTTCCTTAAAGACTAATAAAACTTTTCATAATGAACATGGTTTAAAATCTGCCCAGAACAATTCTGAAAAAAAAAGAAAAAAAAAAACTTAAAATCTACATCAGAGAAGGATCTGCACTGCCACATTACAAGGCACAGATAAGGAATTATAATCCTTCCTTAGTTTTCTGGAACGTGGTTTAAAATAGTCAAGAAGAATTAAGAAAACGAGAATACATCACTTAAACTCACTAACTTACATAACAAAAGGAATCACATTAGTATAACAAAACCCACAAATAAATCATGTACTCGTTGGTCGTCACTTTTCAGGGAAGTGGCTGAGATTCTGTCGTAATGAAATAAAAAGACCAAAAGGCCAACGATAAAGAGACTCTTCCCGCCTCACACTCCAGGCACGTGGTGAAATTCTGTCTTCAAGACCTTACAAAAACAATACTTAAGTTACACACCACAAGGAATCGTATTACCAAAACAAAAGCTTCAGGTAAAGAGTACTCCTCTCCTCACTTTTATGGACCATGCCTCGAATGCCATCGCAAAAAATAAAAAAAAATAAATAAATAAAAAAAATAAATAAATAAATAAATAAATAGATAAAAAAAAATTATATATATATATATATATATATATATATATATATATATATATATATATATATATATATATATATATATATATATATATATATATATAAACGAGAAAATTGAACTTAAGACTTACTAGCGGATGTAAGAGAAGGAATCACATTGGTAGAAAAAGGGTAAAGATTATGAAGGCTCTTCTTTCCTCACTTTTGTGAACGTAATTAAAACCTCTCCTAAAAACTCAGAACACAAGAAAATATCAGCTTAAGACACACATACCAAATAGAATGGTATTACTAAACCAAGGTAGAAAATATGTACTGAAGACTATTAACGTTACATCGCAGAACAAATCATATCACCAGAACAAAGTTTAGAGGTAAAGAAGACACAGGCCTCCCCACTCTGAAGAACGTGTTTGAAATTTCTCCCTTGAAGAATTACAAAAGCGTGAAAATGTCAGTTTGAGATTATCGAACCTAGGAAACAGGAGGAATCGTAGGCGTAGAACAAAGGACAGATAAAAATAATCCTGTTTTCTCACTTTCCAAGAACATGTTTGATATTTATGTCGTAAAGAACTTTCAAAGTGAGAAAAATATTTCGCGGAAAGCACTAAAGTTACGGCAGAAGGAATGGTATCAGTACAACAAAGGTTAGGGATACACACTATGCATCCCTCCTCACTGTTAAGGAACGTGGCTAAGATTATGTGCTGAACAATATAAAAAGTGAAAATAAATATCTATTAAACATTACTATATTTTTATAGCACAGGGATTCGTATTAATGGAACAAAAACTGAAGGTAAAGAATTGACTCGTATTTCCTCACTTTCCAGAAAGAAATGTTTTATAATTGTGTAGAATTAAGACACAAGAAAATATCAACTTAACACTTCCCAACCCACGAAGCAGAATGAATATTAACAGTAGAACAAAGGCTATACAAAAAGAAGACTCTGCCCTCAGTTTCCTGCGACCTGCGTGGAGTCCTGCCGTGGAGAGCTTAGAAAACGACGACTGTAAGTGGGAGGGAAATCTTTACTGGATTATATATCTTTTTATTGTTTTTTTTTTATTAGTATTATCATTTAAGAGCTCGTGCCAAGGACAACAAAAACTACAATGTTCCTTGAAGACTGTGAGTGAGAGGGAAGAGGTTCACTTTATTTTTGTATTCATGCAATAAAAAAAAAAAAAACTCATTCAAGACGCCAGAGTGTGGGAGTCCATAGGCAAGTCCAACAATTTAAACCGAATGTGAAGCAAAAGGCTTTATTTTCATGAGGTTCTCTGGTCTATTCCAGTTCGTTTCGTCTCCTCATGAAGGGCGTTGGCAAACATTTCTTCCTCTCACTTTCTTAACACTAGGTGGACACTTTATTGGAAGTTACTAATGTTCCCCCATGATAGTATTCATCATCGAAGCGCCCCCGCGATGCAGTGACCAGCGCCTCACTGCATCAATGATTCTAACTGAGTCATGACGCCGCAACATCCAGGTGAAGGTGACGAAAAAAGGAGGTTTCCACGATCGAACGTAAACCTTCAGACTGCCACACAAACCACATACCACAGAGCCTACCAGAGAGAGAGAGAGAGAGAGAGAGAGAGAGAGAGAGAGAGAGAGAGAGAGAGAGAGAGAGAAATGAGAAGTTACATAGGTAGATAAGACAGATATATGAATAGATGGATGAAATTAGACAAACAGATGCAGATAGATAGATAGAATGATAGATAGATAGATAGATAGATAGATAGATAGATAGATAGATAGACTGATGCAGAGAAAGAAAGACACATAGATAGACAGACAGAATAAAACTGAGGTAAAAAGAAAAAAAAAAAGACTGATGTATCGGCACAAAGACAAATCAACAGATAGACAAACAGACAGACAGACAACCAGCTAACATCCGCTAACCTAATCCCACCTCAAGTATAACTGAGATGCTTGATATTCACGTCATCCAAATACGTCAATGTAAATACCTAAAGGCCAATACTAATGCTGCTTCCTGGCCGCCTCGTGGACACACACACACACACACACACGGTAATGACTAGTGCAATTACGGGGCGTGCGGGGGTCGTTACTGCTAAAGTTGGGGAGTGGAGAAGCTGAGGGGTGGGTGGCATGGTAAGCAGGGAAGAGGAGGCGAGACTAGAAAGTCAGGGTTGTGGAGGTTGGACTGAGGAGGTGAGGCTAGGGAAGGCTGGGGAGGTGAGGCTGGGGAGGCGAAGCTAAGAACAGGAAGCTGGAAAGATGGCGCTGGGGAGGTGAGACTAGAGGAGGTAAGGCTGGGGGCAGGCTGGGTTGGGGATGGATAAACCCATGGCAACAAGGTAAGTCACTCTCAATTTAATGAGATGAACAGTGATTCTAGTAACGAGTGTTGATTCACCTCAGCTCTCTCACTCTTGGCTCCCCACATGATTCCTCGTGTGGATGAGTTGATGATGAAGCGAAGCGAGTTGATGTGGTGGAGGTGAAGGATGTGCTGATGAGGGAAAGGCAGTTGATGATGGTTATGAAAGTGATGGAGGAACAAACAGCGACAAGGAAGTTGAAGATAATATCGGAGTGGTAGAAGGTGGAACGCCAGAGGATGTGGTGGTGATCAGAAAGACAACAATGGTTAATGTTTGCGATGATTCCTGATTGCAAACTTTACGGTAAACATTCAAGAAACAAGTGTAATATACCGGGGAATGTTGTGACAGCGGCGGGGTGCGTGGTGAGGGAGCAGAGACGCCTAGACAGTAGGCGCACCGCCCACTCTCGCCAACACTCAAGCCTATTTTCGTGTCCCTCAGCCTTACAACCTCCCATTTCAAGCACCATTCTTTTAGATTCATGGCACTGGAAACACTTACATCCTAGATAGTCATATGAAATACAAAAACTGATAACTATGCAAAATTAAGAATGCTAGTTATTAATGGTCTGGCAACCGCTTGCTTCCTACTAGCCTAGCGAGGCATAACACACCAGTTTCACTAGCAGTATATGTCCAAATACACTCATTACCAAGTTAACATACCTGCTGACCACTGTGGACAGGCTTTGGGAGAGTTTTGGTTCACCTAAAGCCCAAATAAGCGTTCAAGAAAACACAAGACTCACGCGTACACCACAACGAAGCTGACGCTACTGACCACTGACTGGCTGGCTGAAGTGAACCGCGTAGCTTCTCTTCCTTGTCTCGAAGCCGCTCGGGACTTCGGTGGCACTGTCAAATATAAAACAACACGGTAAGATGTACAGAATGCTTTAAAAATTTCAAAATGTGTACGAATAATGCATTTCGGTACAATATTAGTGACATTCTACACTACAACTGCATTTTTTCATAATCTGGCACCTTTTTTTATATCCTTTTCATATTGCAATGGACTCAATTTCTGCAAGGTTAGGGAATTGAGCCTGGAAGACCCGAAGACCCTTCGCAGCATCATATAACTGAACACTGGCCAGTAACACGAAATTCCGAGACCACAGTTCGGATTTGGTGTTCTATAAGTACTTTCCATACGCATTTCACACAGAGAGGACAATAATGGGGGTCTTGAAGAGTGTGTCCATAATGGTGATGCTGCAACCCTCGTCATGCATTACCATTAAAAAAAAAGAAAGAAAATAAAGGAGACAAAAATTAATCATCATTGCGCCCTTATGAGAGAACCATTTTATTTCAGCAACCCGCTGTGGTTTTACTAAGTAAACATCAAATTACCTACACTTGGGAAGCTTTACTAAATGTTGTCCCCACTCTGGTGAGCATTGCTTGAACGATGACAGTGTAAACCTTTGGGAAGCTTTACTAAATATTCAGTGCCCATTTATGTGAGTATTGCTTCAAAGATTATAGTGTAAATCTCAGAAAGAAAACAAGCAGACTCTACACCTTGCACAAACGCACACCACAAAAATCAGTAAATAAATAAAATAAATAAACAGATAAATGAATGAATAAATAAATAGATAAACAAAAAGACAAAGAATCTTCACACTCATCCTTCATAACTCTCCAGTGCTTCGTTCCAGTCTCCCGCACTTTCCTCCTCGCGTCGTCTGGCTGAAATGAATGGAGGTGAAGAACGAGAGCTTGTGTCCTGTGGAGCGTGTCTGGTGTGCTCAATTTCCCTGACCTTTAAGCAAGTATTGGACTATTCTGACACTCACACCCGATACTCACCTATTTACGTCCCCCGGGTTATCACGTTACGACCCAGAAAGGTTCCGCTGCGTCTGGTGGCCTCGGATCCTCTACTGACCAGCGCGATGGGGCCACTGAGTGCTGGATGGTTTTGACTCTATACTGTTTAAACTTGTGTTTGTACTACATCCTTGTATCATGGAGCCTAAAGAGGACAAAATTAGCCTCTTATTCTCTCTTCCTTTATTTCAAGACAGGAAAAGTCCGTAAAATGCTGCACAAATTTTACAACATATTTTTTAGGCTTGCGTTTGTACTGCAGTCCCTTTTATAATGTAGCCTAAAGGGGACAAAATTAGCCTCTTATTCTCTCTCTTCCACTGTTTCAAGGCAGGAAAAGTCCCTACAATGCTGCACAATTTTTGCAATATATTTTTTTTAGACTTGCAGTCCCTTTAATATCTCTGTAGCCTAAAGAGAAACAAAATTAACATCCTATTTATTTTTTACCCCTTTAATTCTAGACACTTTTCTTATGACTGCCTACTTTTCATACAGATGCTTTTGTACTCCAGTCTCCTGAATAATTCAGCAGCCTAAAAAGGACAAAGGCAATCTATTCTCTCCTTCCGTGTGTGACGAGAACTCCATTCTTAACCAGAAAGGATTACTCGCTTCAATTGTACACATTTTTTTTTTCTCCATGACTCCCTATTTGTAGATTTTTTTGGTATTGCAGTCTTTTGGGTAGTGTAGCACAGAGAGAGAGAGAGAGAGAGAGAGAGAGAGAGAGAGAGAGAGAGAGAGAGAGAGAGAGAGAGAGAGAGAGAGTTACGTCTCCTACCTGGATACTGCCATGAGGTACAGACTGAGTCAAGGCCCGGCGCAGCAGCAAGGTCAGGTGGAGCGGACGCGTTATGACAGAAACTAACTTCACAGCAGAGAAACTACCGTGAGGAGGGATCGAAGTCAACCTTTAGACCACCAGCCCACCGCTGCATTATTTACAGGCAGAGGAGAACGAGTAGCGTCGGGACTGTCACTCTAACTCTCAGGGAGGTTATGCAGACACACGCATGGTCTTTGAAAGACTGAAACAATACAACATTTGAGTTTTCGTCAGCGATTTAAAAATTTGGCGCTACAACATTTCGGACATGTGGCGCCGCTACAAAATTATGAAAAGGCATGACAATTGTGGTTGAGTAAAAAAGCAGTAATACAAAATGTTAAAAATAAATAAAATTGTTAAAATCAACTAAAATTAAGATAACAATTGTGAAAATAATTATTATATATATATATATATATATATATATATATATATATATATATATATATATATATATATATATATATATATATATATATATATATATATATATATATATATATATATATATATATATATATATTGTGTATAAAATCATATAAACGTCAACACGTCCAACTACCTTAATATTCAATATACATAAATCTTTGTTATATATGGAAGGAACAATTATGATGAAAGATAATGATGAAACTTATGACGAAGGAAAAGAAAGAAGAGAAGGAATAACTGTAAATGAAAAGATTAAAACACGAAAATCATATAATAATCTCTGCCGTGGCGACGGCAGAGGAGCAGCGCAAGGGTTTCGACACTCGCTCCTTCTCCGTGATGCTTTTCCTTTCAGGCGTTTGACACTCTTCTACTGGAGCAGGGGTGTGCTGCTGGCGTGGCCCTCTCGTTGCACCTTACACACACACATAGACACACACACTCCTATCCCCCACTGACTGACACCCACACACACGTACACTCAGACTTATTCCTCCCAACACACCCACAGCCCAACACACGCCTAACCCTACCCATCACGCACCAACCTCCATGCATACCTCATCACATTTACCGCCCACTCCCCTTTCTCCCCCAACACCTCATATTTAGTAATGCACAACCCAACACTTCCGGCAAAGTTGGGTGTACAGGCATGTACTACACGCTCACTCGCTCGCTTACACGACGGCGCCCACCAACTTTTGAGGAAAGTATAAAAGGGAAATGGCTATCCGCGAGTTTGCGAGTGTAGTAATTCTTCCAAAGGTAATTCCAAGGGAGGGAACTGCGGGGCTCAGGATATGGCGCACTCCATTGCTCATAATTAAGTTCCTCCAGAGCATGCAGAGAGAGAGAGAGAGAGAGAGAGAGAGAGAGAGTTACAGTAGTGGTGGTGGTGGTAGTAGTAGTAATAATAGAAATGGAAATAGTAATAGAAAATTGTCAAGGATATATTTTTCTTCTTGTTCTAAGTGGTGTGTGTGTGTGTGTGTGTGTGTGTGTGTGTGTGCGCGATTTGCAGCGGGAGGGCCACGCCAGCAGAACACACAGTTGATCCAGTGTGTGTGTGTGCGTCACATGCCTGAGGGATAAAGCTTCACGATAAAAGGAGCGAGTGTCGGAATCCTGTCGCCGCCACTTGCACATGTGCCCTCCTCTAACCCCCCACAACTATTACTTCTGAGAAACCTAACTTGCCTTTCACCGACTTATATACTACATATCCCAATAATATCTACTGAGACTCATAGTCTCTCATTTTAAATCGCATATTTCACACGACACAGCCCAGCCATTCCTACCGTAAGCTTCTCTACACCCAGTCCATTCAACATCGCCTCCACAACACACCCTGGACAATACCACAGCCGATACACTCCCTCACCGCAGCGCCAGACAAACAGTCCCCAGTACCGGGAAAGCTCGGGGAGCGGTAGGCTCAGGCGGCATCAAAACTCGGCCAACGCGCAGGACCAGAATCCTTGCTATGCACGAAGCGCCGCGTATATTTTTGAAGCTTTTTATCCTCCAGATCTGCCCCCTGCGAATGTGAGAGCACGCCACCACCACGCAGGCCAGGGAGGAGGAAGAAAAAGTAGAAGAGGAGGAGGAGGAGAGGAATTGAGTTTTTGAGGCATTGAATTACCAAGTTTGAATACCAAGTTTGCTCTGTCCCAATCAGAAATTTTAGAGATCAGAAGTCAGGCATTCCCTGCGTGAAATGTTTACTTCCTGAAGGGTTGAATGTCTACGAAAAGACGTGGAAAAATGCAGGGTGGTATCAGCGTGGGAGTGATACACTGTAAAAAAAAATTTTTTACAGTATTTTTCCAATAAATACTAACAGGAACTAATTGTAACCAAGGTTTACAATTTCGACTTGTATGTGACATGCATTTTGATTGTGATGTCTTGAATTTCTTGAGTGATTCCTTGTTAATATTTAATAGGCAATGTTGAGTGTGTGCCGAGACACCATAAGTCTCCATATTATCTAAATAATATTTTATCGTGATAGAATTAAATACAGATAAGCACTGTAAATCGAAGCAACAGGGTGTCTGTAAATGTTGCATTTTTTTTCTTTGTTGCTAAGCGGTTGTCTTCGATATTATTCTTTATGAAATACCTGGAATGTAATAATTATTCATTGCTGATACACCAATAGCCTTAAAAACATGCTTTAAATGTTTTTTTTTTTTTTTTTTCCTTCTTTGTTAAGCGTATTGTTTATTGCGACACCTGGCATCGTTACTGAAAACTTGCCATTGTATGTCGATGTACATTTATCGTATACATTTTTACGTAAGGTGATGATGAAAATTGTTCATAATGAAATAGAAAGCTCAGACGTTCTATATAATATTTCGGTGACGCAAGGTTATTTCGACCTAGTAACGTCAGTAATCATTAGATGGAATATTCTACTCTGGGAAGATATGCTAGGTAAGAAATATTTCTTGTTATCTCAATTGAAACATTTAGTAATATGAAATTTTGAGGAAGTATGATGAGAAGAATAATAAAAGCATAAAAGTAGTTACATGCGCATCGATATTTCCAACGGGTAAACCGCCATTTTTTTTTTTTTTTTTTTTTTTTTTTGTCCACGATTACGAGGTGCCCACCAGGCGCCAAACGCCAGTTCCAGACTAGTAGCTGCATCTTTATCCTGTACCTTGTGAGACCCAGGCCTGTACCTTCATCAAGCCTGATACTACCTGCTTACTGCACTTCTGGGACACTAGAGGCTGTGTTGACGCTGTTGCTGAGGCTTAACTACACGGCCTCATCAAAAACACCACCAAGGGCACAGCCAACCAGTATTCTACCTACCTACCTCCTAAGGCCCTAAGACCTAAGGGCCTTGCATCCAACAACATTCCTGGTCTCCTCCCTCGCATGTAAGTTACAATTCAATGGTTGCTTAACCTCAGCTTGTAAGCCATGTCATTACTAAGTGCGTTTATTTGTGCATGATGTATACTCTTTTTTTTTTTTTACCTATCTAAAATAAATTATGTTGAAGCATGAAGTCATTAGCAAACTAAATTATTAACTAATGGGGACTGACCTGCACTCTTAGTTTGGTTAGTTTGATTGTATACCTATGTTAGATTATGCTGGTTTCGCTAGGTTAGGTTAGTTAGGTCAAGCTAATTCGGTTTGGTTGGTTATGGTGGTTAGTTTCATTAGTTTGTTAGGTTGGTTACCAAGGTTAAGTGGTACTCTGTTACATCCGGCTGATGGGCACGGGTGAGAGGAAGACTGATGAATGAGTGAAAATGTAGTGCAGTTTGCTCCACGAGTCCACCTAGCACTCGTGGAAAAAAAGTATGTTTCTTAAGTATTGTAATAATCCCTGAATTCCTGAAGGGCAAGTACCGTTAAGTACTACTGATTTTTTAGTAATTACTTTTGTGTCATGGATTCAGAGTTTGCATGTCCTCTCTGTAATCATGTATCAAGGTCAGTGAAAAATTATGTAAATCATTGCCTGTTGCATTCAAATGAATACAGAAGAGTTATCAAATGCCCATTAGGGGGTTGCAAACACTTTCATCATACACAGGGCTAAAGGCTCATATATACTGAGACCATCAAGAATATAGGTCAGAAAGTGTTGAAAAATTGTTGATCTTGTCTCCATTTGAAATTACAGTGTAAAACTCTGTTGTGCCAACAAGTTTGTGATGGAATGAAGGATTTATCAAAGCATTTGAGACAGCACATTGATAATGGCACCAGAATTCAGTGCCCCTTTAATCAGTGCTCCAAAATGTTCTCAAAGACATTTAAATCACACATAACACATAGGTAGGCATCAAAGATGTCAAACAGTTAAGGACTTGCCAACTGAAATTATCATCAAATTCAGACCTTTGTGATGAGTTGTCGCCAAGTTTGGAGGTGTCCAGTACAAGAAATGACATTTATAACTTGGATCAGCCTATAATTTTTATGGGTAATGATATGTAACCAAAGGAGGTGTAATACTGCAACCAGGAACACTGTAAATAATAGCAGTTTTCTTATCACTTCACCTTTGAAAGAGTTATTAACTGGTTCCTTTATGCTTAATGAACAGGAACGGGATGTGTGGGTATTTGTTATAAAAATTATGATAGAAAGGTACCTTGTGGTCTATAAAAACTACGTTACCATTATTATTACCTGGTCTTTTGTGGGAGAGACTTTAGGTGGAGGAGGTAAAATATCTAGTGCAGTTCTGCCACAAGCATTGCTTGGTGAGGAAGGGTTGAAGATGCTAGAGACAAGTCATGAAATCCTTACCAGAGGTGGCTAGGTTATATTTATTTATTTATTTTTAATACTTTCAGGGGAATCAAGATTTACTACAGCAAGATATATGCTGGCAATTGATGGTGTTGTTGTCACTGAGCATATTGCCACATTTACCACTGGCCTAGCTTTGCTGTTGGCCTCCTATTACTACTTCATTATAATGTACCCCATGGATTCTGCATCAACACCTGAGTTCATTCAAAGGTAATTCATATATATATATATATATATATATATATATATATATATATATATATATATATATATATATATATATATATATATATATATATATATATGGATAAATCTGTCCAGAACACCTTCTGTATTAACAGTCAAAGACATATTGCTTTTCTTATACTAAAATTACTAAGCTGAGATTCATGTAACTCTGTGGTATGTAGTAACAGCTTGCAGATTAGAATTGCAGTTTTTAAGGATATGGACAAAATTTACATTATTTACAATGTGTACACAATAGTACATTACCCTTCGTCACTACAGATGTTTTGTTGGCATCAATCCCGAATGGCAGAGCAAGATAGAAGTAAAAAAAACATTGCAAAAGGCATTCTGAAGTCCATCCGAAGGTCCTGTCCCTGATTAATGCTATTGCTGATGTAGACTGGAGGAGCTAAATCCCACAAGATAATGTTTATTACTTATGAAAACATTGTTTTATCATTATGGAGATTAATCATTACTATTTTCTTTTAAGAAATCTTGGAACACTTATATTGGATCATTATGGAGATTAATCATTATCATTTTTTTAAGAAATCTTGGAACACTTATATTGGATCATTATGGAGATTAATCATTATTATTTTCTTTTAAGAAATCTTGGAACACTTATATTGGGTTTTTGTTGAGTGAAAAATAAGCTTCCAGGAAGTCACATGTATTAGTGTCTTATTTACCATTTCATTTTACCTCACAAAAATTAATTTGCTTTATTACTCATTTTATTAGCGATGCTATGAGTGTGCTATGACAGTTAGATTGCTTCAATGTGCTTGTGCCTGGAGAAAGGGGCTGGTCATCCCTATCTGGAAACTTAGTGGGCCATCATTTATTTTATTTATTTATTACCATTGACTTCTGTAGAACTAAACAATTTGCCCTGTAGTATATACCTTACTGTTTATATAAAGTACTTGTATTGTGTGTTCAAGACTGAAGACAACAATGTAACTTTTGTATCATGTTTTCATTATCTTAATTATTGCAGATGCTGTCAGCCACTACAATTGTGATACTCAAGTGGATGAAACTTCTCTTCCATTCTTGCTGATGTACTTAAATAATTTTTTTTTTCTTAATGATGTGTCAATGATTATAATGGTGATGCTGTAAAGGTGATGTATTTCATTATTTATTTTTTTCTGGAATGCTCTTTTTAATGGTATAATGATGATTATAATGGTGATGATGATGATGATGTCAAGTTTTCTCCATGCAAGTATAATGATGATTATAATGGTGGTGATGATGATGATGATGATGATGATAAAGGTTTTCTCCATGATTGGTGTTGCATAGTTAAATACCTAGGTTCATATTTTTTTTTCTGGAATGCTCTTTTTTATTGGTGTATGCAGTGATTATAATGGTGATGATGATGTTGATGATGTAAAGTTCTTTCCACGCTGGTTTATGTATAGTTAAATGCCTAGGTTCTTTATGATTTTTTTTCATTTCTGGAATTGTCTTTTAATGAAGTGTAATGATGATGATGATAATGTAAAGTTCTCTACATGCTTGCTGATGCAGTGAAATGCTTAGATTTATTATTACTTTTATATATTTATTTATCATTTTTTAGGAATGCTCTGATGAAGAGTCAAGTAATTGATTAAATTGTATAGTGTGGTTTAGTAGAAATATTTTTGCAAGTTTATCTAATGTATTTTTAGTTTAAAAAATGTGCTCAGGTAATTTCTCCTTTTACCTCATTTTGATTTTGAAGCCTCTTATCTAGTTCATCTTTTACATGAGAACATGAGGAAAATGTAGGCTGTCCATGCCCTAACCTGACGTGCTGTTGGACACATTATTTGTGTTGAATAAAATCTTTCAGCTATGAATTTTCTCATGTTTATAACTTTTCCATGGGCAGTAGGACAACATTCAGGTTCCAGTGTTTCTTATTACTGATGCAGTACTTTCTCTAAAAGGATGACTTTTTTTTCTTTCTTTCTCAGCTTGGTTATCAAATTCCTTGCACATTTCAGTCCTTGCATTCCTTCTGTGCTTCTCTCATAAACACATACAGTTGCTTATTTTTCCAAAAATGTTTCAGATACAGGAAACAGTTAATTTATTTTCATATACTTTGGTTCAGGTGAAGTGATTTCCCACAGAGGTAATGAAATATTTTTGTACTTTTGATAGATATGTGATATACTCAAGATCTGTTCGTATAGAAAGGAATATTTAATATTCATAAAAAAGTCCTCAAAGTGCCCTAGTAAATATAAGTTCTACTGAGTCAACTGGGATTTTAGTATTTATTTAGCTATATTGTTATTAAATGTAAAAAATCTCATGAGTGCAGAATAGTCACATTTTTGCAGTACGCCAATTGCTGCATTTTCCAGACTGTCAGTATCCAGACTCGTCATTATCCAGACAAGTGTCTGATTGGCTATCGTGACAGTAAGAGTTGCTCTCTGGAGGGTAAGGGTAACTATTCAGACAGTACGTCATTATCCAGGTGTGTCACAGTCATGTGCACCCCTATCCAGATGTTGCAGTCTCCGGATGGGCCTCTGGTTAATAACTAGGATGGATATTGGAGAGATTACAGCATTTTACTGTTGTAATTAAAACATTGCTGTTGATTCAGCATATATATAATCTCAGTATATCAAATTTGCTCTTTGATATACTATCAAACACTGGTTTCTTCTGATACCTGCTCTTTTCTACATACTGCGAACTTTTCAGTTTGTCATAAAAAAAGTTTGTGTATACCAGTTGCCCATTGCTCTCAGTGTGCTTTTTGTTTACATGCTGACCATCTGGAGGAAATAATATACTCCTGCCTGGCTGCCAGTCAATCGACCTTTTGAACTGTTGCTCTTTGTATACTGAATACAGTTTATTAATATGTGGTGCATGGTTCGGTTGGCCAGCAGGCATTCGGGCGTGTGATCAGCTGGCAATTGTAAACAGTAATGTGTAGTGAGAACAGCAGCATTGCAACGGCCACCATTTGTATCTAAAGTCATAATTTGATATGTATGTGCTGTGTTGTCTTAATTGCATATACAATAGTACACATACACAGGTATGCAAACTTTCTTCTGATATACAGAGAAAGTTTGGCATGTACAATAAAAGGTCAGATGCCAACGAGTCTTTAGATGTATCTTTTTTTTTTTTTTATCAACCCAGACTTTCCAAATTAGTTTGATATATGAAGGATCTATGTGCTGTACTGCTACCATCAAGTGTACACAATATGGATATTAACTAGACATTTCTTAAGAAATTGATACAGTTAAGTTGTTCACAAGTTCCTGTAAACTACAAATACTGTTTGCCAGTACTGTTCCTGTAAGACACAATACAATAACATTGAGAAATAGATTTTCCCCTTTTTCTTTAGCAAGTAATTTCTGTAAATGGTATACAGAAAAATCCTGTCATAATTTACAAGGAAAAAAAAATGCAGAAACCTTTAGAATTTACAGAAAATCGGATTTATATGGAAATTCTTGTTTACAAATACCTAAATTTTACAGAAAAAGTTTGGCAGCCTGGTTGCCAGTGAATTTTCTGTAAAATTTACAGATTATTTTTTACAGTGTAGGACAAGAAGTTTAGAGGATCATTGATGAATAATTAGAAGACAGGACAGAACCCTAAGGAACACCACTGTTAATAGATTTAGGAGAACAGTGACCGTCTAACACAGCAGCAATAGAACGGTCAGAAAGAAAACATAAGAAGTTACAGACAAAAGGAAAGAAGCCGTAGGAAGGTAATTTGGACATCAAAGCTTTGTGCCTGACTCTATCAAAAGCTTTTGATATGTTCAAGATAACAGCAAAAGTTTCACCAAAATCTTTAAAAGAGGATGACCAAGACTCAGTAAGAAAAGCTAGATCACCAGTACAGCGGCCTTGACGGAACCCATACTGGCAATCAGATAGAAGGTTGTGAAGTGATAGATGTTTAAGAATCTTCCTGTTGAGGGTATATTAAAAAAAAAACCTTAGATAGACAGAAAATCAAAGCAATAGGATGGTAGTTTGAGGAATTAGAACGGTCACCCTTTTTAGGAACAGGCTGAATGTAGGCAAACTTCTAGCAAGAAGGAAAGGTAGATGTTGACAGAGTTAAAAGAGTTTGACTAGGTAAGGTACAAGCACGGAGGCACAGTTTCGGCGAACAATAGGAGGGACCCCATCAGGTCCATAAGTCTTCCGAGGGTTTAGGCCAGCGAGGGCATGGAAAACATCATTGCAAAGAATTTTATAAGGTAGCATGAAGTAGCCAGAGGGTAGAGGAGAGAAAGGAACAAGTCCTGAATCATCCAAGGTAGAGTTTTTAGCAATGGTTTGAGTGAAAAGTTCAGCTTTAGAAATAGATGTGATAGCAGTGGTGCCATCTGGATGAAATAAAGGAGGGAAAGAAAAAAGAAGCAAAGTTATTGGAGATGTTTTCGGCTAGATGCCAGAAGTCATGAGGGGAGTTAGATCTTGAAAGATTTTGACACTTTCTTTTAATGAAGGAGTTTTTGGCTAGTTGGAGAACAGACTTGGCTTGGTTCCGGGCAGAAATATAAAGCACATGAGATTTTGGTGATGGAAGGCTTAAGTACCCTTTGTGGGCCACCTTTCTATCATCTATAGCACAAGAAGGTTAAGGTCGAGAAAAAGAGTGAGGAATGAATGCCTCCATGCCAGACACTATCACCTCTGTTATGCGCTTAGCACACAAAGACGGATCTCTGACACGGAAGCAGTAGTCATTCCAAGGAAAATCAGCAAAATACCTCCTCAGGTCCCCCCAATCTAGCAGAGGCAAAATGCCAGAGGCACCTCCGTTTAGGGGGGATCCTGAGGAGGGACTGGAGTGATAGGATAAGATACAGATATGAGACTGTGATCGGAGAAGCCCAGCGGAGAAGAGAGGGTGACAGCATAAGCAGAAGGATTAGAGGACAGGAAAAGGTCAAGAATGTTGGGCGTATCTCCAAGACAGTCAGGAATACGAGTAGGGTGTTGCACCAATTGCTCTAGGTCGTGGAGGATAGCAAAGTTGAACGCTAGTTCACCAGGATAGTCAGTGAAGGGAGAAGAAACCCAAAGCTGGTGGTGAACATTGAAGTCTCCAAGAATGGAGATCTCTGCAAAAGGGAAGAGAATCAGAATGTGCTCCACTTTGGAAGTTAAGTAGTCAAAGAATCTCTTATAGTCAGAGGAGTTAGGAGAGAGGTATACAGCACAGATAAATTTAGTTTGAGAGTGACTCTGTAGTCGTAGCCAGAAGGTGGAAAACTTGGAAGATTCAAGAGCGTGGGCACGAGAGCAGGTTAAGTCCAGCTTTGGATTGGAAATTAAGATAGAAAAAGTAGGAGGGAACAGAAAAGGGGCTACTGTCAGTTGCTTCAGACACCTGAGTTTGTGAGAAAAAGAAGATGAGGTTTAGTAGAGGAGAGGTGGACTTCTACAGATTGAATATTAAATCTAAGACCGCGAATGTTGCAGAAGTTAACGAAGGAAAAGTTTAGGTGAATGTCAAAACACTTACGGTCGTTATCAGAAGAGCAGTCTGACCTGGGAACATTTGTGAGCCCCTCCCCATATGGGGACTGCGAGGCTGGTGTAGAAGTTGCCATGATAATTTTGAATTTTTGAGTGAAAGGTGTGTGTGTTATTAGGTGCTTGTAGTTTTGTAAGCAGGAAGAGAGGCTGTGACTGCCCCCTTGTGTTGTGAGACACAAAGGGAAACGTTCAGTGAGGCCACAGCTGGGTTTAATGATAGTTTACAGCATCCCCTCATCCAGTGCTTTAGACTTCAATGGGAGTAATTATCATTTCAGCAGGTGCCTACTGCCTCCTCCTACTAATGGAAACAAGTAGTACTGTTCCTTACTGTCCTGCAACACTCACTTACTGGTAGCTAAGCCACAACACCGGTCTGAGAACACCGAGGCATGTTCTGTTCCTTACTGTCCTGCAACACTCCCCTACTGGTAGCTGAGCTACTACACCGGTCTGAGAACACCGAGGCATGTTCTGTTCCTTACTGTCCTGCAACACTCTCCTACTGGTAGCTGAGCCACAACATCGGTCTGAGAACACCGAGGCATGTTCTGTTCCTTACTGTCCTGCAACACTCCCCTACTGCTAGCTGAGCCACAACACTGGTCTCAGAAAACCGAGGCATGTTCTGTTCCTTACTGTCCTGCAACACTCCACTACTGGAAGCTGAGCCACAACACCGGTCTGAGAACACCGAGGTATGTTCTGTTCCTTACTGTTCCTTACTGTCCTGCAACACTCCCCTACTGGTAGCTAAGCCACAACAACGGTCTGAGAACACCGAGGCATGTTCTGTTCCTTACTGTCCTGCAACACTCCCCTACTGGTAGCTGAGCCATAACACCGGTCTGAGAACACTGAGGCATGTTCTCTTCGTTACTGTCCTGCAACACTCCCCTACTGGAAGTTAAGCCACAACACGGGGTCTGAGAACACCGAGGCATGTTCTGTTCCTTACTGTCCTGCAACACTCCCCTACTGGTAGCTGAGCCACAACATCGGTCTGAGAACACCGAGGCATGTTCTCTTCCTTACTGTCCTGCAACACTCCCCTACTGCTAGCTGAGCCACAACACTGGTCTGAGAACACCGGGGCATGTTCTGTTCCTTACTGTCCTGCAACACTCCCCTACTGGTAGCTGAGCCACAACACTGGTCTGAGAACACCGAGGCATGTTCTGTTCCTTACTGTCCTGCAACACTCCCCTACTGGTAGCTGAGCCACAACACTGGTCTGAGAACACCGAGGTATGTTCTGTTCCTTACTCTCCTGCAACATTCCCCCTAGTGGTAGCTGAGCCACAACACCGGTCTGAGAACACCGAGGCATGTTCTCTTCCTTACTTTTCGTGACAGACAGATGGAAACCCGTGATGACATATTTACAGCCCCCACTTACTTCACTTATCTACCTGCTTAGCTAAGAACAAGTTAATTTACCCAAAGTGATGAATTAGTTTTCTAAAACTCAAATACCAATTAATACGTGAACTAACGACCTGTTTTACATTAAGATTTCCACAATGAACAAGAAAGTAATGGTTGGTAGTCGCCAGATATCTTTTTAAATGAATTGTAGAATGTGAAATAATTTTAAGTGAATGTAAACTACTAAAACCAACAATAAACCAACCTCAGACGAACAATTAACAGCTGCAAGTGTTCCATGACTGTCCTGCCACATCCAGCGGGACGCCAAGTGATCCGTAAAACAAATCTGCGGAGCACCGAAGCGTATCTACTCCCTCAATTTTTGTAGTGTACGGATGAAACCCATTCCAGACAAGCGGTTCCCACTCTTTGCTACTAGTTACTTACTTAATTTCCTATTTACTTATCAGCCTACCCTACTTACTACCTATCCACCTATCTAATTATTGCCTGTTTATTCTACTGCCCAGCTACCAAGCCTATTAACTTCCCTATATACCTACTTAATACAACTGTCCTGCTTACCTACCTACCTGTCTGCAATTTCGTCTACACAAGAGCTACTTCCCTCTCCTAGAAGCACCGAGGCACTATCGCACAACGGGAGTCATCCAGCACTGATCAATAACTGAGGGATAAACGAAAAATAAAGTTGGGAGGGACTGAAATATGTAGCAAGGGTGAGGCTGGGTCGTGGGCTGCGTGACGACTTGTCAACCCGAGATTCCAGGAAAAGACATCGAGGTACACCAAGAACGTAATGGAGATGAGTACGGGAGTGAAAGTGTAGTAATGCAGGTCAGGAGGAAGGAACGCACGCTATGTAAATCCCAGGCGAATCTAGTCCTGTCTCTCTTTTGATGTCACGCAGGAAAGCAAACATGAATGAATTTTACTGGCGAGAAGGTGCGTCAATACAACGCTCCTGCGTGTGGGCGGTGTGCAGATCAGCAAGGTAAGGAGGCAGAGACGGGAAGAACGTGAACCACAAGTTTATATACGCCGCAGCAAATCAGGTTATTATACAACAAAAGAGAAATGGTAAAGAAAAAAATAAATAGAAAAAAAAACCTATTTGTCGTTAAAAAGAACTAGATACCATTAACTAGAAAGTAATCCAGGAATATTTAGGTGATGTGCAAAGATGAAAGAATCCAAAGAAAACCATGATTAGTAAGAGCACCATTAAATATACGGTATCAAATAATTAATGCAAAATATAAAAAAAAAGTCGAAATCTTTTCCGGAAATAGCGTTCGATAGCGCGGCTCACATACAGCTTATTGCAAACTCCGTGATTGGATTCATTCAAGCCCGACAACTTAATAAAGGTGTGATGGGAGTATTCATCTTAATGGCTGTTAACTGAACTACGTGGCTAACACTTACCATTGCATTTACTACTAAAACTGCTCTCTCTCTCTCTTGCTCAGTCACACACACACACACACACACACATATGGTGACGTTCCTAAGGGCCTTCCCTACACCACTCTCCGCCGGAAACCAGGACGTCAGGAAGCATCTCAGAGGCGCACAACCAAAAGCTTTGTCTCGTCCCTGAAGACTGACTGGTAAAGTTGTTGTGGGAGTCCTAGCAGTGGCTTCTGTGAGTGTGAGTGTGTTTGTGTCATGGTAATCTATCATGCTTTGCGTGTTTCTCTGACAGCACAAGGATAAAGGTCAAGGGCTACAAGTAAATATCACAAAAATGCCATCCGCTGTACGCTGTGCCTCCTCTAGGCCACGAAGCCTCGGTACACGAGAGGTTATTCTGTGAAGGAAAAAATCGGCTATCAATATAAAGACAAAACTGAGAATATATACCCACTGATCAGACTTGCACATTTTCAGGTTTCAATGAAGTGTATACAATATAATTTCTCTTATTGTGAAAATACACAAACTAAGCAAAAAAAATGTGCACTAATTTCCTAAGGATATCGCCTGCAGGTAAGAAGAGTGTAAGTCCAGGAATCTGTTTCATCATGACCACGAAGGGAAGCCGAAACTTACGAAGACGAGAAACACACACACACACACGTTATATTCTACGACTTAGACACACAACCAAGGAAGCTGAAGCATCTAGCCAAAAAACGTAGATGATTTAGAGCATTCAAAAACCACCCAGGCGTCAGTTCGATTTTAAAGTGAGGCCTCACGTCCACCACTTCATTACACCGACTATTCATCCACAGCCAACAAAGGTTACTGATCTCAGGTTGAAAGGTGGTAACGAGGTTAACCAGAAATATTGCAGTGAAGATGAAACTTAAAACTCGATTAAATCCGGTAAAATCCTCTTATTCATCACGCGTGAGAGAGAGAGAGAGAGAGAGAGAGAGAGAGAGAGAGAGAGAGAGAGAGAGAGAGAGAGAGGCAGGTATAAGTTAAGGCAAACGGGAAGGAAATTGTTCATCATCATTAACCTAACGCTGCATTCATCTAGGTTCACAATGGTGTGTATGTGTGTTCCTCTCATTTAAAAAATTTGCACTCACTTTGAATAACAATCACTGGGAAAAGTATACGTAAAAGAAATGACAATTAAAACTTTCTAAAATTCACTTATCACCATAACAACCACCATCACCACCACGACTTCTAGATGCTGCATCCGCAAATACCATCATCACCACCACCACAGTCCCGCACATTCACCATCGCTATCATCATCACCACCACCGGTGTAGACAACACCGCCACGTCCACACAGAATGCCAGGCCAGCACACAGAGAGGCACAAACACGAGGGTCACAATGAGCTTGGTCGTTTGCCTCTGAAACACAAAACCGTCGTTCATCAGATGGAAGAACGAGGCAATGAAAGAGCAAACTGGTGTATCTCTCTCAGTATCAACAGTTTGGCGAAAAAAAATCTCTTTTCTTATGCTTCATTAATCGTGCAGGCCAACAAACATGCAAACAAACACGCGGCACAGTCCCAGTGGTCACCTGCATGGCTGACAAGGGTTCATCGAGTCTGTGTTCACTGCCTCTGGTTCTGGACGAGTTTCGAAGCACTTTGTGAAGCCTGAGGGATTAATTTATTTGTTTGTTAGTGATTCAGCCTTTCCGTTTGTTACTCTCGGTGAAAATACCTGAGTTTATTTTGGGTATAACTTCTGGTTTGTTTTTTCTGAAATAAAACTGGCATATTTTCACTTACACACACACACATACAAAAAAAAAAAAAAAAAATCACATACACATATTTACTTTCTAATAATGTACATAAAAAAAAAAAGTTCATTTTTAACACTCACTCTTTGCCTTGGTCTAATACCACGACGGCCGTTTTCTGCATTTACTCCGTCAATAGCACTTTTATTTTTCACCGAGTCCTTCATTGTCTGTTATCATAAAATCTATTTTCGTTTCTCTTTGATCTAACAGTGCTTCATCACATCCACTACCAGGCTTCACTTTCCTGACGGGAGCTATTCTGGTTCAATGACGAGCTTCGAGCGGAATTTCTCAGGAGATTGCTACGTTCCTCTGTCTTTCCTGTTCGAAAATGACCCTACATTATTCTACAGTTCAGCTTGTGGTGTAGGTAGTAGTAGTTATACAGGACATACTTCGTTGTGTGTGTGTGTGTGTGTGTTTGTGTGTGTGTGTTTAAAGCTCCAGTATTTTTCCGGTAAGAGTGACGGCATGGACGCGTGCATCAGCCTCCCCACAATGGCCATGAAATGTAACACACTAAACTAATTAAGGATGGGGAACTGTATCGCGGTGGTTGTGTTTCTCTCACCGGCCGAGGTTATACGCCCCGAGCACCAGACAACTTCACTATGAGGAGGCACTACGGAGTTTTAGTTTTAAGCTTCTGTACGTTTTCTATCTTTCTGAATGACTGACTGGCCTCCTGACTTTTGATTCGTTTCCACATTCTGTACGTTTAATACGTCTTTCTGACTGACTGACCGCCTTTCTTTGTTCGTTCTCACTTCGTTCTCACTTTATGTATGTCTTATTAATCTTTCTAACTGATAGACAGACTTTCTTAGTTCCTTCTCACTTTCTTTATCTTTTATCTATCTTTCTGCCTGACTAACCGACTCTCTCTCTCTCTCTCTCTCTCTCTCTCTCTCACACACACACACAAAACAACTGCTAGTCAGCAACACCATTCACGCCACACGTGCAGGTGCATCTCTTTATACCACTGTATGGGGAGAGGGGGTAGGGGTGGGGACGGGGGGGAAGCATTAGAAGACTTAATATTTTCCACGCCTTCTTCTACGGTCCACTCGTCTCACTGTACGAGAGATTTTAGCCCTGACGTAAGCTGCTAAGGGTCGAGGAGGGAGGGAAAGAGTGGAGGAGAGCGGCGTGAGGGTGCCGGATGGAGAAGTGGAGAGGGGAATAAGAGGCAAGTGAGAGAAATGGCAAGAAAGGTGTGTCAAGTAAACAAGAGGGAGAGAGGCAGGCACTGGAGAACAACGCTGGGCTGACGAAGGCGGCGGCGTGGTCTGTGAGAGAGAGAGAGAGAGAGAGAGAGAGAGAGAGAGAGAGAGAGAGAGAGAGAGAGAGAGAGAGAGAGAGAGAGAGAGAGAGTTGCAGAATCTGGAAGAAAAGTACAATACAATCGGCTTGAACGACTTACGTGGTCAAATCCTTGGTGTGTGTGTGTGTGTGTGTGTGTGTGTGTGGCCAAGTAATGTCTTAACACTTTCTTCCAACAGCTTTGCAAATTTGTATCGAAAAGAAGACACTGAACAGTACAACGTAAACACACACACACACACACACACACACACACACACACACACACACACACACACACCATCATAATTTTTCTACTACTACTACTACTACTACTATTACTACTACTACTACTACTACTACTACTACTACTACTACTACTAATTATAATAATAGTGATACCACCACCACCACCATCACAACATACATACATGATCATTATCACCTGGTACACTCACCCTTCAAGATACACTTTACCTTTGACATTACACTAACAACCTTACAACCTCGCGCCAAGATCAACACTGGGCTCCAAGACTTCACCACCTTCAGAGCAGCACATCACCAAGTTAGCGGGAACGTAATACGGCCACCAGCATTACCATCACCAGTTTTAAGAGCGCAGTGCCTTATGTGAACCACCTCGCTTCCCCGTGATCAAGTTGCAGCCCTGAAGCATCAAGTAGTGTAGGTTGCTTAGCGTCACCTTTAATGGCTATTTCACCTCAAGTAGCCGCATATCACCTGAAGAAGCCAAGTCAGTAGTGCCATCAGCCTGTTGCCACTACTTTATTCCCATCCGGAGTCTGAATTTAATAAGTCTTCCTTTCCAGTACCTACTTTTCATCCTTCAATGGCTATTTCACCACAAGTAGCCGTTCCAATGTCTTTCTTGAAAATGACACGTCAGTATTGGTATCAACTTGTGCTAGCCGCCTTAGGATTCTCCGTCGTCTGAATTTAACAAGTCCTCCTTCCGAATACCTCCCAGAGTCACCCTTTCGTCTACAGGTTAGCACACCTATTCCTACCGTCTGCTCCTCACCCATCACAACACAGCGTGATACGGGATATACAAGAGGGCCTGAAGTATCCTCCGTATGCTCCTCTGCATCACCCACACCCACATCCAGCGCCCCTTCACCCACAGCGCCTCGCCGCCTTGTCTCTCCATAGCCTGCGACTCACTGAGTGTTTGGCGACGCGCTGCTGACACATTATCTTGACGTCTCCCTGTCACACCTTAAGTCAGCGCTGCCTCCCCTTCCCTGCCACCACCACCACCTCCTCCCTCGTCTCTCCTGACGCTGTAAACCTCGTAAACAAGTCGTAAAACACATGCAAACAAGCAAGCTCGTCATGCTAGTTGCGTCAACTTCTAATTAGTCTTTTTAATTTACATTCATTAACTTTATTCTGTTGTTCGTGACTAATTATAAGCTTCCAGCACCACGGCCGCCTGTACGCTCTCTTTACCTTGTTGATTGCTACTGCTGCTGCTGCTGCTGCTTTTATCATTTTGTTCTTTTTCTTCTTATTATTTCTTTCTTTTTCTTTTCTTCTTCATTTCTTCTTCTTCTTCATTCCTTCTTCTTCTTCTTCTTCTTCTTCTTCTTCTTCTTCTTCTTCTTCTTCTTCTTCTTCTTCATTTCTTCTTCTTCTTGTTCTTCTTCTTGTTCTTCTTCTCCTTCTTCTATGCTCATTATTGCCATCTATTCATCGTTAGTGGTGTAGCTAATATAATAGTTTTTAGTGTTTTATCTGGACAACTTTTAACGGCCTCTAGTGGAGATTATTGATATTTTCAAGTATGTTTTCATGACTCCAGTGATAGTTTGAGTATTCTGCATCACTGGTAAAGACGCCTGCCTCTTACACTACGATTTATAATTTCTGTAGCATCAGAATACAACTCTTATGAGAGACTAAAATGTTTATAAAATACTGGCCTCAGTGACTTGACTTTTCTTGCAACATCAAGTGGCCTGAGATCACTCACATGCTGCCATTAACCACGATTTTCTATATAGAAGAGCATTTCGAGACTTCACTTCAGAAAACAAACAAACAAACAAACCTGCTGGGCCACCACGAAGGGAGGCCAACCATCCATGTCACTGAGAAATATAATCCATCAAGTTGAATATTGAAACTTGCGGGCGATACAGGCCAGAGATCACTCACAGGCTGAGACAAACTACGATTTTTCATGGTGGGCCACTGCGAAAGGAGGCCAACCATCCATACCACTGAGAAATAAACCATCATACCGAACATCGAACCCTGCAGACGATACAGGCTTAGAATGAACAAAAATCACTGCAGTGTGCGCCATAATGCGATTACAGAGGCCGAGTAGGGAAGCTGCAACTCTCCCCTCTCTATTTACTCTCTTTGTATTGGTTTGCTTTATGTTTTCTGTTATCACCCTTCGTTCTAGAATTGCCGTTTTGCACCTCAGGAGGGAAAGCAAGAGTGCATAACATTATCTCCTTTAACACACACACACACACACACACACACACACACACACACACACACACACCTTAACACTGTATTAAGCCAAGCCCCCTCAGCTTCCTCCCTTCACTTCATCTTTTACGTCTTGAGGGAATGAATAATAACGAAAAAGAGAAGAAATATCAGGGTGGGTGCCGGGAAAGAAAATGGGGTCGAGGGTCAAGAGAAAACTGGGGTAATTAGGGAGGGTAACTGGGATATTTAGACTTCCCAAGAGAACTTTAAGCCTCCCCCACACACCACTAAGAAGAGCAGAGGAGTGAGGGGGAAAAAAAGTGAAGCGAGAAGTGTGTGGTGAGAAAAGAAGGAGGAAAGCTGGAGAAGAAAATATTAAGACGCTTTATGAAGTATTGAATAAAGGGACGAAGAAAAAGAGAGGGAGAGAGGGAGAGAGAAGAGGGATGGAGCGAAGGAAACAGACAAGGAAGGGGAAGTATATGATAAAAATTAAAGTGTAAAAGAATCCTCGCGTAATGGAATTCAATTTACATTTTTGCGCGCTTCTGTCTTGTTCATGAATTACGCTACAAGTGGATCTGGGCGGCGTTGTGAATACGTGGTGCTCGACAGTAATTAATTCCACTCGCTGATAATGAGGAAAATAACATTACATCATTATAAATCGTCGCTTCATTTCTTTCTTTTCTATTTCGAGGGATTAATCTGTACAGAAGGGAGGGAGAGGATGGGAAAGAGAGGGAGGGAGAAAGTAAGTGTGTGGGACAGTTGTTTAGTGAATGTTTGTGATGTGCGAATGTGTGTGTGTGTGTGTGTGTGTGTGTGTGTGTGTGTGTGTGTGTGTGTGTGTGTGTGTGTGTGTGTCGTGGATAAGTAGTGCAAAAATAGTTCAATTTCATGAGTATTTAAGTTGCATCTCGCCATGGTAAATATTTCCGGTGCCTTATTTATTTATTTATTTGTTTATTTTTTTTTCCGGTTAGTAAAGATTCAATATCTGGAGCAAAGGAAAAACTGCGTCACCAGTCACTATAACTTTCATCTCTGCAGGCTTTCCCAGGCATCTCTTGGGCAAGTCAAAAACTTTTCATTTCGTTAACTCTTCTCTTTAAACTGACGGACCGTAAATCCTCACTCGTCTTCGTAATGTGGCATCTCATTTTTTTATCTTATATAGTTATACGATTATCAATGATTTGTACTTCTTTTAATTAAGTGTCTACAATTTTTTTTTTTTTTTACTCTGCGTCGTAATGTTGCATCTCTGTTTATTTTCTTCTCTCATAAGATTATCCATAATTTCTGCTTCTTTTAACTATATTATTTTTTTCACTCTACGTCTCTTTCTATCTTCTATCATACTATTATCAATTATTTCTGCTTCTTTTAATTGACAATTTTCATTTTTTTTTTTTTTTTACACACTGCCGTAACATTGGATCTGTTTTTATCTTCTGCCAACATACGATTATCCATATATTAACTCCATGTTACCCAACACTTCCTGGCTAAGAACTGTCCGCCTCGTCATGGACCCAAATTCAGGCCAGGGATCAAAAAAGTGAAGACCATCAAGCTCAATCCCCCAAAAGCCACGCCACCAAATTCACGCGGGAGGGAGTGATCAGTGGGTGAAGTATCTTAGTGACGCAATAAGTATCTGTTGCTCAGAGTTTTAGTGGAGTGTTAACACCTTCACATCGAAACACATGAATCAAGCTTAAAAACTGAGGATTCTTTTCAAGGACACGCGGTTCGTTCCAAAGTGTGTGGGCGAGTGGAAACAACTGTGTGGTGGGAGAGAACACATATTTCCTTCTGGAGTATAGCAAGTGTATGTGGGGGAAAATGTGAGGCAAGAAGTTCGTTATTAAGGCCAGAAAAATAACAATGAAAGTGATTCTCTCTCTCTCTCTCTCTCTCTCTCTCTCTCTCTCTCTCTCTCTCTCTTGCTCGCACGACGACACTAAGATGGAAAACATGAAGAAAAAGGGATGAAGACGTCTGGCCTCGCCTATAACATACACACACACACACACACACACACACACACACACACACACACACACACACACACACACATTTTCAAACACATACATGAAAGAAGACTTAGTTCGGGGCTGTGGGAAGGCAGAGGGAGCAAATGTGAGGAGGAGGAGGAGGAGGAGGAGGAGGAGGAGGAGGAGGAGGAGGAGGAGGAGGTGGAGGAGGAGTATAAGATAACGGAAAAAAAAGGCCAGGAAGATGAAAAACAAGAACAGGAAAGAAAAGAGAAAATAAATTTAGCAAAAAGGAGAACATATGAGCTGGAGACAACGGTACTTACTGAATCCAGAGAGACAAAAGAACAGTTCACCAAGATTTACGTTCTTAGAAACAAAAACCTAAAAAGATATTTCCACCTTTTCGATGTGTTTTTTCCCACCAACAAGAGAAATGGGCAGGCACAATTTAAACTGGAAGATGACAAAGAAAAATAGAAATTATGTACTAAAAAGGAAGAAGTGAGATGAGTTTTTGGGATTTTTTTTTCTTTTGCTAAGAAAAAAAATGGCAGAGAAACTATTTTAACTGAGAGAAGATGAAGGAAATGCAATATATATATATATATATATATATATATATATATATATATATATATATATATATATATATATATATATATATATATATATATATATATATATATATATATATATATATATATATATATATATATAAAGCAGGAACTAAGAATTTTCCTGTTTTCTAATCCGTATTTTCTCCCCCGCCCACACACACACACACACACACACACACACACACACACACAAAAAACAAAAAAAAAAAAAAAAAATATATATATATATATATATATATATATATATATATATATATATATATATATATATATATATATATATATATATATATATATATATATATATATATATATAAGGAAATGGATGACGAACTAGGAAAGGTTGAACGAAACGAAAAAAAAAAAAAACATGAAAAAAACAGGTGAATATACGAGCACTACATACACTCATTGACAATAAAAGAGAACAAGAACAAAGAACCAATGACAAAGTGAAGGATGACGGGAACAATACTCATACTTCAAAAAGAAGGAGAAAGATGCTGAATACACAGGGGAGGATGAAGGAAACGAAGAAAAAAACCCTAAAAAAACACGGAAAAAGTGAATATACGAGTACTACATGCACTCTTTCACAATACGACATAAGACAACAAGGAATGATTGACAAACTGAAGGATGGGAACAATACTTGTATTAAAAAAAAAGACAAAAAGACACTGAATATACATACACACTTTCCCAATGCCAAGGTAACGTCAAAGTAACCAGCTCAGTGAGGATGACGGGAACACTCCATTCCACGCCCTAACGACCTGAGGATGCTGAGGCCAAGAATCCAGAGCAGACTTTTATAGGTACGTCCAGCACACAGGGGAGAAAAAAATGGAAAAGAAAATGTTCGTGAATATGAAAAAAAAGACAAGTACCCAAGTTAGAAAATGTAAGAAAATTCCTGGCATGTGAAAATAAAACACATGAAGGAAAGTCGTGATATCGAGACAAGAAGAACACAAATGAAACACGTGTTGTTGATGTTACTAAGAACTAAGTCTGTCTGTCTCTCTGTTTCTTTGTCTGTCTCCTTGTCTGTCTGCCTGCTTGTCTGTCTCATGTTTTTTTCTTTTTCCCAGTAATGAGGTTGAGTTAAGTGATGAAACTAAAACCATTCAAAGCAAAAAGGTCGATAACCCTAACTGAAAAGTAACGAAACTCCAAAAACTTTGACTATCAGAAAAAAAAACTATATTCTAAGTGGAAGACATGCTTAGGGCGCCGATATCCTCTTGTTTTTTTTTTTTTTTATGTAGGAAGGACACTGGCCAAGGGTAACAAAAATCCAATAAAAAAATATGCCCACTGTAATGGCAGTCCCATAAAAGGGTCAAGGCAGTGGTCAAAAATTGATGAATAAGTGTCTTGAAACCTCCCTCTTGAAGGAATTCAAGTCATAGGAAGGTGGAAATACAGAAGCAGGCAGGGAGTTCCAGAGTTTACCAGAGAAAGGGATGAATGATTGAGAATACTGGTTAACTCTTGCGTTAGAGAGGTGGACAGAATAGGGGTGAGAGAAAGAAGAAAGTCTTGTGCAGCGAGGCCGCGGAAGGAGGGGAGGCATGCAGTTAGCAAGATCAGAAGAGCAGTTAGCATGAAAATAGCGGTAGAAGACAGCTAGATATGCAACATTGCGGCGGTGAGAGAGAGGCTGAAGACAGTCAGTTAGAGGAGAGGAGTTGATGAGACGAAAAGCTTTTGATTCCACCCTGTCTAGAAGAGCAGTATGAGTGGAAATCCCCCAGACATGTGAAGCATACATACTCCATACATGGACGGATAAGGCCCTTGTACAGAGTTAGCAGCTGGGGGGGGTGAGAAAAACTGGCGGAGACGAGACGTCTCAGAACGTCTAACTTCATAGAAGCTGTTTTAGCTAGAGATGATATGTGAAGTTTCCAGTTCAGATTATAAGTAAAGGACAGACCGAGGATGTTCATTGTAGAAGAGGGGGACAGTTGAGTGTCATTGAAGAAGAGGGGATAGTTGTCTGGAAGGTTGTATCGAGTTGATAGATGGAGGAATTGAGCTTTTGAGGCATTGGACAATACCAAGTTTGCTCTGCCCCAATCAGAAATTTTAGAAAGATCAGAAGTCAAGCGTTCTGTGGCTTCCCTGCGTGAAATGTTTACCTCCTGAAGGGTTGGACGTCTATGAAAAGACGTGGAAAAGTGCAGGGTGGAATCATCAGCGTAGGAGTGGATAGGACAAGAAGTTTGGTTTAGAAGATCATTAATGAATAATAAGAAGAGAGTGGGTGACAGGACAGAACCCTGAGGAACACCACTGGTTTAAGAGTAGAACAGTGACCGTCTACCACAGCAGCAATAGAACGGTCAGAAAGGAAACTTGAGATGAAGTTACAGAGAGAAGGATAGAAACCGTAGGAGGGTAGTTTGGAAATCAAAGCTTTGTGCCAGACTCTATCAAAAGCTTTTGATATGTCCAAGGCAACAGCAAAAGTTTCACCAAAATCTCTAAAAGAGGATGACCAAGACTCAGTAAGGAAAGCCAGATCACCAGTAGAGCGGCCTTGACGGAACCCATACTGGCGATCAGATAGAAGGTTGTGAAGTGATAGAAGTTTAAGAATCTTCTTGTTGAGGATAGATTAAAAAACTTTAGATAGGCAGGAAATTAAAGCAATAGGACGGTAGTTTGAGGGATTAGAACGGTCACCCTTTTTAGGAACAGGTTGAATGTAGGCAAACTTCCAGCAAGAAGGAAAGGTAGATGTTGACAGACAGAGCTGAAAGCCCTTCTTGCCCAAAAAATTGCGTTTTCTGTCAGCAGCGCAGTTTAACTCTTTCGCTGATATGATCTTCCTTTATTAAGATTGAAAACATTGTAGAAAATGCTTACAGAAAGAAGGAAAGAGTGTGTGGAGGGTAATTTAAGAAAATGTAGTACATAAGAAAGTATCTAAAAAGTTGTAGACGGATACAGAAAAGTATTTGCCTAGCAGTGAAAGGATTAATATCCCAGATGGCACTGTACGCAGCAATGCCCACTGCAAACTGGGCCCTTGTCTCATCTAAAGGGCAAATGGAAACTTGCACCATGCAATACAGGGAAATGGAAAAAAAGTGACATCCCTTAAATAAAAAAAAATTAAAAAAGAGGAAAGAAAAGCAAACTGGTGGCATCCAATCTCTCTTCGGGTCCCTTTACGAACTGATAGAGGGAACGCCGGCGGTAAATATTGATCGCAGGAGAGGAAAGCTAACAAGATAATGAGATTCAGGTCCAGACAGCAAGCCAGACAGACAGGCGCTTTGACACCCAACGTACCCATGTTTAAGGATGGTGGCGACGACAGTGGCAGTGGCGGTGGCGGTGGCGGTGGCAGTGGCGGTGGTGGTAAAACAAGCGATGGGTAAATGGTGGCGAGGGAGAAGGCGGAAATGGAAGCAAGGAAAAGATAAGGATGAAAAAAAAAAAAAGTGCAGCAATTTCCCCCGCGAAATTAGATGAACGAGATAACACTTGGAGAAGAGACACGTGGGAAATTAGAAAGGAAAAGAGAACAGAAGAAAAGAAAAGGGAAGAAAAGAAAGGAGAGAGAGAGAGAGAGAGAGAGAGAGAGAGAGAGAGAGAGAGAGAGAGAGAGAGAGAGAGAGAGAGAGAGAGAGAGAGAGAGAGAGAGAGAGACTTTTACATAAATTAGGTACAAGAAAAAAATAAGGCACAGGATTAAAGATTAGGGTATGTAAAATAAACTTTGCTAAATCTGCAAAAAAAAAAAAAAAGGAAAAGTAATATGTAAATCTGTAAAAAAAAAGCAAAGTAATATGTAAATCTGTAAAAAAAAAAAAAACATAACCAATATATTTATATGTACAAGTATCTGCTTGTGGCATATATCAAGCTGCACTCAAGAAAGAAGAAAATATTTTGAGAAAGGCAAGCCAAAAGAAAGAAAGAAAGAAAAAAAAAAAAAAGTAAAGACCAATTCAATTGGAGATAATTTTCCACTCTCCATTTCCCCAAGAATCTCTGTACTTACCTCATATGAATACCACAATATTTTCTTTTTCTTTACTTGCTAACTCTGTCTGTTGTTGCTGTTCAAAACATTCACCTCACTTCCTTTACACAACTCTCTGATCCTCTACAGACTCCCACATGGTGCCCATAACCACCTGTGGCAGTGTTATCTTCAGTATTTTAGGATTGAGGCCTTTCTGTGATAGTTCCTTATCTCCCGAAAACTTGTTACAACACTTCTCTCTCGCCCTCTCCACCTTCTCTCTTCGTCTTTCCGGTATTCATAGTTTTCTGTCTTTCATTAATATCTCCCCCCTACCAATTTTGTTGATTAGATTTACTTAACATTGTCGTCCTTTATGCCTTATATTAAAATCAGAGAATGAGTGTAATGAATCTTTATATATTTTATTTCTATTTAGCTGATAGTCTTTCAGCAAGTGTAGTAACCAAATGATGATGATGATGATAATGACGTATAGGCTGATAATGACAACAGTCTCTATAAAACTTATTTCATAACTTTTTAGCTTAACTTAGTTCATTGTTTTTATCTATATATTTATCTGCTTTTTACTTGATTTTTTTTTTTATTCGAGTTTTTTTTTTTTTTTGTATTTATTTACTAATTTACTTATTCGTTGATTCATTCATTCTTTCTTTCATCCGTTCGTTCATTCACTTGATATCTTTATCTTGGTAAACGCTTAATTTTTTTTTTATATCTAAACAGCACAATACAGCTTGGAACCGCTTTACATATTTGATCAGACTATACACTATTATATAAACACAAAAATTGACACGCTTCCTCCACGTAAATTAAATGGGTTTGAATTTTATAGGTAAAGAGATGGTTCACACTCCCTCCTCCTCTCGAAGGTGTTATTTGTTATAGAAAGGGAAATATGTAAGCGAATATATTACTTCCTCGTGTTGCCCGCTGAGATAATTTAAGACTGCCATTGGCTATAAATAACACTTGAGGTGGTGGTGTACGTGAGGTGCGCGGTCAGGATTCCTCTTAATATAATCTATATTCATTTTTCTTCGTGTTCTTTGCTGTGTTCGTGTGGTAGATTTACCATTTGTTAACGTTGAGGGGCAGATCCCATCAATTCTTCCACCTTTTGTAATTCTTTCCTTTGGATTACGTAGAGTAGTTTACATCATTCCGACACGTATTCATTGTTATTCATTGTATCGTCCTTTTCATCGTCGTTTTCACCGCTTATCGTTGCTCTTCTACGTTATTTTCAACATCAATTCTTCCTCCTTTTGTAATTCCTTCCGTTGGATTGGAGTTGTTTGTCTCATTCCGATATGTATGATTTTGTTATTCATTGTATCGTCCTCCACATCATCGGCCTTTTCATCCCCTGTCGTTGTTGTAGTTCTTTTCAACATTAAATAGGGTAAAGTGGAAGGGTGTGGGCTTGACCAGTCACAGGAATTATAGAACATCAGCCGGACGGACAAGATCATTGGATAAGTGAAGGAGTGAGGCAGCCAAACCTCTTCAGGCTCGCCTCTTCATATCACATCGTCACGTATCCTTTCATAATTTCATCACCCAGAAGGCACCAGTGATATGAATACTCCCTGCGATGTTATTCAAGAGATTGTGGTGGCAAGGAGTCAGTTTGTAATCTCTTAATCCGGTGATAAAGTGACTGGTTAAGATTGAAATTTCATCACTATTGTCATTTTTTTTTTTTTTTTACGATTTCAGTGGTGGATAAATTCTTCTCCTGACCTTCTTCACTCATCTGTCGGTTGCCTGCCCATTAAAGGTCATTCCTACAGAACTTTTTATTTTATCTTTCCATTTATGTATCCGTCTGCACTACCGTCATTTTTTTTTTTACGATATCTTGGTTAATAAAAATAAAAGCAAACACGTTGCTCTCCCTTACAGAGATGACTCTTCACTGCCTTACCCACCCGACGAGTGATATAAAATGCCAAACAGCGACAAGTACAGACTCACCCTCTCCACTCTAATATAAAATGAGAAGCAAAGTCGAAAGCATTTCCTTTAGCTTCACACCCACGCCACTCCCAATGGCTCAGCGCTGTCATGAGTCTGGAATAAATCACGAGGAAGAAGTTTGTTATGCTGGATCTCTTTCGCCTCATGTCAGCCTTCGAATCTCTGAGAAAAAGAGGCGGATGTTTAAGATTCTTTTTCGTTTTGAAAGGATATCCTGTTCGTATAGAAGCTGACTGATGTGTAATTACCGTCTATTTATCTGTGTGTGTGTGTGTGTGTGTGTGTGTGTGTGTGTTATACGAGTATCATTGTAAATAAGAAAATAGAACGAGATTTCTTTTCTTCTTCTTATCTTATGACACAAAGATGAATGAAAAACGCAGTTGTTTCTTATTTATTGTCTCCATATATTTTATTATTTGCATTTCTTTGTCATAAAGTTTGAGTGAGCATCAAACAGTTTTTACTGTAAATCTGCATTTATATATCGTTTGATTCTACTTCGTTGTAAAGTAAAAAGAAAAAAAAAAGTTATGTCAGTTTCATCAGAAAGTTTGCAAGGTGTTCGAGTCAGCAAACTTAATGCTCTGAAGGCCACGACTGTACTTAATGCTCTGAAGGCCACGACTGTACTTAATGCTCTGAAGGCCACGACTGTACTTAATGCTCTGAAGGCCACGACTGTACTTAATGCTCTGAAGGCCACGACTGTACTTAATGCTCTGAAGGCCACGACTGTACTTAATCATGACAGCTCCCTGACGTCACTGGTAAATCTAGTATCACACCACCACATTCCCCACGACGTCATCGCCGCACCAGATATCACGTTCATTTCGGAATGCTTATTAGTATCAAGCCACGACCTTTGAGCCTCACGCCACCACATCCTTCACATAAACGACCGCCGCTATCAGTTACCGTTATTAATCATGTTGCTCTTTATACAAACTTATGAAAATTTATAATGCTATTAGTGGTTCAGCTACTCTGTGTGTGTGTGTGTGTGTGTGTGTGTGTGTGTGTGTGTGTGTGTGTGTGTGTGTGTGTGTGTGTGTGTGTGTGTGTGTGTGTGTGTGTGTGTGTGTGTGTGTGATTTCCAAAATTCGAAGATTTGCACGCTTCACAGTATTCTTTTATAAACAAATGGTGAGTTTTTAATTTTTCAAAGCTCCGTGGTAATTCGGCAATAACAAATACTTCACTTGATCCAGTATTTGTAAAATAATCCCAAAATATACACGATAATGGGCGCTACTACTGACGCCTAAGCACTGTATCTTCTACTAAGAAATATTGAATACACAATTTTCTCACTCGTTTGAACAAATAGCCACATATATATCAAATTAATGTAGTTTTGTACATACGCTTGAGGAACACAGCTCAAGTCTTTTATTTGTTTCAGGATCCCTATACTTTATGTGTGTGATTAAGGAGAGGCATCGTGCAAGGCAGCCGTTCAGGGCCAGCACGCCGCCATGTGGTGTCTCCATTGTTTCGTAACCTTGAAAGAAGTAATTGCCACGCCCCATCACTGTCTTTGAAAAAAAAAAGTATTATTTTTAATGATGTACTGCGTAACACTTTAAAGGCGCTGCTAAAATCCAGTCTGTAGTGATTCCGAAAAGTTCTAAGTATGAAGCCGTGTAGTGATGCTCAATATTCACTGATCATTATGTTGAAATTCATCGATTTACACAAATTGATGTTTTGCGCCGACACTTTTCTCTCTTAGATGGACTTCAAGACAAAAGCTACGAGTTCATAGCATACAGCCACAGCTCATACCCAGTGACACTCAGTAAGTCAGGCTGTATCAGATTGTTATGGCTCGAGTTACAAAGAACCGTGAGCCTTGAGTGTCCTGTCATGGGTTTGATCCCTGCCACCTCCTTTTTACCTGTATGTTATTTATTCACGAGCAATCCAAGCGCTCTAAAACACGCTCATTCTCATAAATCTGGATCAACCATAGATGTTTCTGATATTTCGTCTGTTCCAAGTTATGCTGGATAGTTCCTTAATATTTGTGTGAGTTTTAGATGAATGGTTTGCCAGAGATATGGTTGGCATTATAGTTCTATCGGTTATTTTATATACCGTTATTTTTGCTACACAGACATCAGTCGCAGGCAGGTTATGCTTGGCTGATATGGAACATTCACCCGCATACTTACCTGCCAGAAAGAAAAAAAGGTCTGTAGATTAATTATGTCAGTTTTGTAATAGTATACTCGCTAATATAAGTGACTGATGAACATTTAACGTTTTTCCTTGAACTTTAATGTTCTATATATGATTTAGTATCTGAGAGAGAGAGAGAGAGAGAGAGAGAGAGAGAGAGAGAGAGAGAGAGAGAGAGAGAGAGAGAGAGAGAGAGAGAGAGAGAGAGTCCCTTTCATAAAAGCTGCGCCACTGTGTTAACATTTCATTATTGTCTTTCATTATTGTCTTTCTTCTCAGTGTCTTTCCCCCTCTCTCTATCTCCCTCCCTTTACCTACCCTCCTCGACCTCTCTCCCTTCCTCCCCACGTGGCGCCAGTGTCTCATCACGCCCCTGTGTTGGCTCCGTGTGTCATGTGATGGCTTCGTCATACAGAACTGTACTCTAATCGCATCCCTTGGTCCCTGTTTGCTCTCGAGTCCTGCCAATTCCATTACGTAATTATCCGGGTCATTATGGGGAGGATAAAAAAAAGAAGGGAATACTCAGAGAGATGCATGATGTTATTTCATTTGGGTTTAATTTGGCGAAGTGTTGCACGGAGGAGGGTATTACGAAGCTGGGCGTTGCGTTGCCATGTAATTTGTTCCCGCCTCGCTCCGTCATTTCCGCACCGCCGGGATGCTAATGTTGTAACACACGAGAGTGGCACATTGCATAAAACTTAGATTAGACAGACTTGGGTAGGCAGAGGTTGGGATGACTGCTTGATGCTGCTCGCTCTCTCTCTCTCTCTCTCTCTCTCTCTCTCTCTCTCTCTCTCTCTCTCTCTCTCTCTCTCTCTCTCTCTCTCTCTCTCAGCATTACTTATTCTCTCCTCATTTTTTTTTTTTCATTTCTATCTTCTCTTCATATTCACTTTCCTCCTCCTCTATTTCCATTTCACCCCTTCCTCTCCACAGTTCTGATTCTCTGCATTAGTTTTTTATCCATTCTTTATTCATATTCTCCCTTCCTCCACTCTTCTTTCCCTTACCTTCCCTTCTCTTCCACCCACTGCTCCTCCTTTCCTTCCTTGCTGCCAATTTCCCTCCTTTACCCTTTGTTTATTTTATTCTTTCTTTTATATTCCCTTTCCTTTCTTACTTTCCTTTCCTCCTTCCATCGTTACTTCTCTCTTAACGTTAGAGTTCTCCCTCCTTTCACTCCTCCTACAGACGATGAAAGGGAAACAAGGGGAAAAAATAACGTGCCCATGATTACTATTCACTCTCACTACCACCTCGCTCCTTCCTTTCCCTGCCACCCACACTCCACTGAAAACATTACAGAAACTCTCATGCAAGAAATACGTACATATTTATTTTTATGTGTGCGTGTATGTGTTGCTATACTTTTTCCTGTGTGGTAGTAGAAGCGTTTCAGAAGCTGGAGACGTGAGAGAGAGAGAGAGAGAGAGAGAGAGAGAGAGAGAGAGAGAGAGAGAGAGAGAGAGAGAGAGAGAGAGAGAGAGAGAGAGAGAGAGAGAGAGAGAGAGAGAGAGAGAGAGAGAGAGAGAGAGAGAGAGAGAGAGAGAGAGAGAGAGAGAGAGAGAGTTGATTAGCTAGTTACTTGACAGACAGACAAACAGACAAAAAGCACACACATCAAAAATTACTCCAAAAGGAAAATAGGCAGACAGACAGACAGACAGACAGACAGACAGACAGACAGGTATATAGACATTAACTTTATCAATAGGAGACAGTAAAACAAACAGACTACGACATAAACAAACAAAACACTAGAAGATACACATACAAACATACAAACAGAAGAGTAAGGAGAGGTAGACAGACAGGTAAGCAGAAGAGGCAGGACAGATAGACAGATAAGCAAACAGGACAGACAAGGAAGGAAGGAAGGAAGGAAGAAGAGCGTAGGATTGTTTGCTTGTTTAAGGGAGAAGTAAAACAAAAGCCCCACTTCAGAGCCCTCAGCCCACCTACCCTTTCTTTTTCATCAGCTTCCGAAGTGTGAGAAAGAAGTCAGAGAGAGGCAGGAAGAGGGGAAGAGGAGGAGGAAGTGAGAGCAAGTGAACAGGGGAAAGGATATAACTGAGTGAAGGGTGGATGGATGGAAATTACTGATGATGGAAAGGAGGAAGAAGAGAGAAGAGCGAGGAGGAGGAGGAGGAAGAGGAAGAGCGTTAGTTGAAGGTTATTGTAAAAACAACTATAACAAAGCTGCACATTTACATCACCTCAGACAGGGCACACACACACAACGAGGGCCAGGTCAGTGGGAGTGCTTCTTAATTAAGGTTAGAGGACAAGTTTGTCTCCACCCGAGGTTCTTCACTGATTAAAGTTCCAGGAATGAGAGGCGAGATGAAAGTGTGCCGGAGTGGAGTCCCTCAGGATACATCATTGGGTTTGGAGAACACAAACTCTCCTGAAAAAAAGTGGTGTCGCTCGTTTTTATTTCTAACCTCTCTCTCTCTCTCTCTCTCTCTCTCTCTCTCTCTCTCTCTCTCTCTCTCTCTCTCTCTCTCTTTCTTCCTGGCCTTCATTATCCTCCCTCTCTTACGCCTCCACCTCACCTCCCTTCACGTCAGCCTCTCTCGCCAACACGAGGCTCGCGACACCACACGGCAGAAGTGCGTCGCGTCCCACCATTGTGTTCCTCCCGTCATTCATACCTTTGCGCGAACACTGAGCCTGCTCACAAATGTTGTCTCATGAGCGGCTTTCGTCTGGGGAAAAATGCCTCTTAAATTAAGCTTTTTGAGAGGGCGAGTTACGGCCCAGACTCCAGAAGAATCACGGCAAGAGGCGATGCTCTTCCTACTTTATATATCACCGAACCCTAACGCTCTGGAACGCACGAGGGACACTGTAACAGAGGACACGTCGAGGGAAGTGCCAAAGTGTACGGTGACATAATATGTCACCATGTATATTATACATGGTAACTTCTGAACTGCGACACTGGGTGGAAGATGAAGGGGGTGGCACTAAAGGGGTCGCCGACACAGGCACTGAAGGAGGTGGGACAGATAGTGTGGAGTGCCTACTGAGGTGATGAAGGGAGGGGATCACGCAATGGGGTGTTGTATTTCAGAGAGAGAGAGAGAGAGAGAGAGAGAGAGAGAGAGAGAGAGAGAGAGAGAGAGAGAGAGAGAGAGAGAGAGAGAGAGAGAGAGAGAGCATCAGGCCCTTCCGGTAAGGATGAAGAAAGGAAGGAAGGAGAGAAGGAGGAGGTAGAGACAGCGCTAGGAGTAATAAGGAGAGGCAGGGAGAGAGGAGGAGGAGGAGGGAGATGAGACTAAAAATAAGTCACGTATTAAAGTTTTGCATGTTTTACTTTGGAGATGAGAAAGTGTAGCATAAAAGTTTACATGTAGAGTACCCGGGCTCTTTATTTTCTCTCACGGAGCGACACAACAACGACAACAATTTTCTGGGTTGAAATTTACGTTCAAATATTCGTTTTACTTCTCAAGAAACTCCACAACATTACTGGAGTTACAGTAAATAATTTTGTTCTGTGTGTCTATGTAATAATAATAATAATAATAATAATAATAATAATAATAATAATAATAATAATAATAATGTGTGTGTGTGTGTGTGTGTACTCGAATTTATGCTCAGATATTCGTTTTACTTCTCAAGAAACTCGACAGCATTACTAAAATTAGTGTAAATACTTTTCTTGTGTGTGTGTGTGTGTGTGTGTGTGTGTGTGTGTGTGTGTGTGTGTGTGTGTGTTTATTCCTATACGTAAATATCACTCCTGACAAATGACCTAAGTGACTGCCACCTGTTTCATTCTCAGATTCCTCCTTTTCTTTATTTCCATTAGGTGTGTACGAAGAATCTCCATTCTTATTTCATTCCCTTTGCACTTTACAGTTCTGATGGACGAGTGATAAAACGAGCATCTCTCTCTCTCTCTCTCTCTCTCTCTCTCTCTCTCTCTCTCTCTCTGTATCACATTTGATCTCTGTATCACTGAGTTCCATTTCAACCAAACGTTCACTCTATTCACATACAGTTTTGTGGCGCCAAGATCAAAGATATTATTCAAACCTGGGTACAATTATTCCTTTGAAACAGTGACACTGACTAGATTCAAAGAGGCATTTCCCCTCCATTAGCGGCCGTTACATAGCACAGGTCATGACTGGGGCGGCCATGCAATGAGGCACAACCGAGGCATTCAGAAACCATCTGGGTCGATACTCGATACCTGGGGCAGATCTCTGTTTCTTCCCGTGTTGAACCACGAACGGCGAACGTGACTCGTATTAAGTGACCACATCTACTCGAACCAGCTCCCTACCCCCACTCTCTCTCTCTCTCTCTCTCTCTCTCTCTCTCTCTCTCTCTCTCTCTCTCTCTCTCTTTCTGTATCGCCAAGCATCAAACATAAACTATCTTTACCCGTCCGCCACTGCCTGCTCTGTACTTGTCCCGACGCTTCCTCGATTCACCAACCAGACAATATTACCCTCAGCCGCCGCCACTCCACCGCCTTCATCCCGTGCTGCACATATACGTACATGATGAACCTCTGTACCTGGAGAATGGAATAGGTAAGGAAGAGGGTGTAGGGGATGGTGAGGATATTGAGGAAAGGGGGATAGAACACAGGACATGAAGCGAGAATGGTGAATGTTGTAGGGTTAGGGAGAGGGAGGGGGAAGGGGAAGAGCCACCTATGTTCGAGTATAAAAGGGAGAACTGAAACATTGAGATCTCGTATCTTTTTTTTTTACTGGGTTGAAAACATTAAACCAGATGTCGTTTTGAATAGCACATGGCACGTGTGTGTGTGTGTGTGTGTGTGTGTGTGTGTGTGTGTGTGTGTGTGTGTGTTCATTAGGGCAGACGACACAAGTCCAGGGATTTGTGTAGGACTAACAAGGGGGTCATTTACACATTCAGCCGCTCACGTACCTGAAGGTAGGAAAAAGATTATGAAGGATTACAAAGAATTACGAGCAGCAAAGGACCTTCAGATGCTTGTAAGGCTGATGGACTTCACTCTTTTAAATCAGTCTATTATCAAGAGCAAATGACCAGTATGGCATTAATAGGTCTCGTTTATCCCTTCTGTTAAATCTCGCTGGAAGAAGGAAAAGTGATCACTCATTACTGCGGAAAACAAATCGGGTCTACATATGAGAATAACAGAAAAATAAGGTGCAATTCACAAGTGCGTTTGTTTAAAGGGGAGAGTTTAAGCGGCATTGTATGTTAATGCACTAAGTGTAGAGTGTAGGTATGGCCAGGGTGGGTTTGTCTAGGCCTCTAGGGTGTTGGCAGGCTGTGTTTGTCAAGGGATGGTTGGGGAACGTTACCCAGAGCTTTCCAGTGAGGGGGTCAGTGAATCGCGCCATGACTACTTACTCAATCTATATACTTTCCAGTGCGGGTTACTGTATTGGAAACCATTAAAAACAAAATAAACGCGTATTCATTTAATAACATGTATAGTTTGAACAGCACCAGTTTCATCTTTCCAGAATAGCCATATTTTTTTTTACATGAAAGGTCATTCTTGCTTTTTGTAATCATTGCTTATTAATTGACTATGAAGTAATCAACTGGTGAGAAAAAGACCACCTCAGTCTTTCGTGAGCTGCGGCACTGCGCCAGTCGATGCCAGATTCTGCTTACGAACTTTTCATTCTATCCAATTTCCTGTCTGGCCTCCCACCACTGCGTCGATAATCTTTTCAGGGTTCAGTCCGTCAGTCCCTCGCTTCATTTAGTGTCTGCCTTCACGGAAACTTGAAAATGTCCTGCCAGTCTTCATTTATGCTTCATTATAGTTTATATTATAACGTCTTTCATTTTGATATATTTTCCTTGACCATGCTAATATTTCAATGTTTCAACGTTTCAAGGTTTTAGTTCCTGCTTTCACACTATTTGCCTTCCATAATAGCCATAAGTTACCAAATCCTAAATTAATACCACATAAGTAGGAAATTCAAAGGCCTCCAAGAGTTTTCGATGAGGTGATTTGCATGCATTATTCCAGCGAGGAGAGTTGATGTCAAAATTATGAACCTTGGCCGCACACACACGAGACACTGCAGAGATTACTAATACTAATACATCATCATGTCTGAACTTTGCAGGAATCTGATGCTGTTGTATTATGGAAACCTAATCAAACAGTATATAATTTTACTGTCAGGACCACCGCGACATAATCCCCACGCAAGGCTAACAATAGTAATCTTCCAGGCAACTCCTGCGTTTGTTGAGAATTGTATGTGGTGGTTACCAAGAGCAGGGAACGGTAAAGGCTTACTGGAACTGAGTTAGGTCATGGCCAAGGCAAACAGTACGTTATTTCTCAGTTAAATAGCGTTTTCAATAGCATTCTATTTTTGTAGTTAATGACACTGCCTGTTTAAGCTTAAGTTTCGTACATCCCTTAATAACGTTATTAATAAGTAGTAGGTTTGATTTGGTGCATAATTTCCTGGCTGTGATAAGATGCTAGTCTCAAACTAAGAACGACAAAAGGAAGCTGGAGAGACAGAGAAACAGATAAAGATATATATGAAAAAAAAAAAATAAATAAGATACAAGTAACGGGTTAGGCTTGAACACACAGGTAGTCGACAGATTTTGATACATAGAAAACTGGCGATGGCTATTGTTCTATAGTATATGCATAATCTCTCTCTCTCTCTCTCTCTCTCTCTCTCTCTCTCTCTCTCTCTCTCTCTCTCTCTCTCTCTCTCTCTCTCACGTTGTAGTTAAAGAATTCTTACCACCTCAAGACATAGACTGCGATAACTGTACACACACACACACACACACACACACACACACACACACACACACACACACACACACACACACACACACACACACACACACACACACACAAAGAACGGAAGACTGATTACCAACATAAAACCGCGAAGAGAGTTCATCATGGACTTCATACGAACGAAAAGTGGGTGAAAGAGAGAGAGAGAGAGAGAGAGAGAGAGAGAGAGAGAGAGAGAGAGAGAGAGAGAGAGAGAGAGAGAGAGAGAGAGAGAAAGCATCAATTTCTTATCTGACCTTTCCACGAACAAATCACATGCACAGGAACTGCAATAATGCCAATGAACGTGTAAGACCTTTTACAGACTGACCTTCTGGTGTAAAACTTGAGAATCCTTGAAATAACCACCAAATAAAGAGGAATACCATTTATCTAAAGAATCCTTCCATAAAAGATTAAAGCATTATACTCGTATAGGGCGTAAGAAAAGTATATATAAGAGATTAAGGGCAGGTGAAGAAGTTTTAAGGTCACAATATAATGAATTAGTTAGAACAGTCAGGAAGTTAACGAGGAAAGCTAAGGGCAATTATGAATTGAAGGTAGCCAGCCAGGCGAAGACGGATCCCAAGGGACTTTATCAGGTATACAGGACGAAGAATAAGGATACTGTAGGTCCATTAAAGGCAGCAGATGGGGAGCTGGTTAGTTCTGGGGAGGAGATAAGTAAACTTCTGAATGAGTATTTATTAACTGTCTTCACCCAGGAAAACATGCAGGATATGCCAGATAGTGAACAGGTGTTTAGAGCAGATGAGAATGAGAAGCTGACAGATATTTCCATAACTAGGGAGATAGTGGAACAGGAGATAGATAGGCTAAAAAAGTTCAAGACACCAGGACCTGATGAAATATATCCCAGAGTACTTAAGGAATGCAAAGAGGATATGAGTGAGCCGTTAGTTTCTGTCTTTTTTAAATCACTGGAGTCTGGTGAGGTACCAGTAATGTGGAGGCAGGCTAATGTAGTACCCATCTTTAAGAAAGGAGATAAAACTTTAGCATCTTACTATAGACCTGTCAGCTTAAATTCAGTTGTAGGTAAAATATTAGAGTCAATAATAGCGAGAAACATTAGGGAACATTTAGACAAACATAACTTGATAAATCAGTCATAGCATGGCTTCACGAAGGGGAAGTCTTGTCTGACAAACTTGTTAAGTTTTTACAGTAAGGTGTACGAGGCAGTAGATAATGGTGATAGTTATGATATCTTATATCTGGACTTTAGTAAAGCATTCGACAAGGTGCCCCATCAAAGGCTCCTGAGAAAGGTTAGGGCACACGGGATAGATGGGAAGGTGTTAGGCTGGATAGGGTCATGGCTTAGCGACAGGCGACAAAGAGTTGTAAAAAACGGCTCGAAATCCGAGTGGGGTCATGTAATTAGTGGGTTGCCACAGGGATCAGTATTAGGGCCATTGTTATTTCTAATGTATATCAATGACTTGGATAGTGGAATTAGTAGTGATGTTAGTAAATATGCGGATGACACAAAGATAGGTAGATTAATTAGGTCAGAATCGGATGCCATCGCCTTGCAGGCAGATTTAGATAGAATGAATGAATGGACGGACAGATGGCAAATGCAATTTAATATCAATAAATGCAAAGTGCTTAGCGTAGGTAGAGGAAACCCACACAGTAGGTACACATTAAACAACCAAACTCTGATAGCTACAGGCTACGAGAAAGATTTAGGAGTTATAGTTAGCTCTGAACTCCGTCTAGGGAAACAATACATAGAGGCCAGAAACAAGGCAAATAGGGTACTAGGATTCATTTTTTGGAGTGTTAAAAGTAGAAGGCCGGAAGTGATATTAAAGTTATACTTGGCGCTGGTCAGACCTCATCTAGACTGCGCGGTGCAGTTCTGGTCCCCACATTACAGGAAAGATATAGGTCTATTAGAATCAGTACAGAGGAGAATGACTAAAAGGATACAGGGGATGAGGAGTATTCCTTACGAGGCGAGGTTGAAGTTGTTAAATTTACATTTTTTAGAGAGACGTAGGTTAAGAGGAGACCTGATAGAAGTCTTTAAATGGTATAAGGGTTATAACAAGGGGGATGTAAGCAAAATTCTTAGGATCAGCAACCAGGGTAGAACAAGAAATAACGGGTCAAGTTTGAAAAATTTAGGTTTAGGAAGGAGATAGGAAAAAAATTGGCTCTCAAAGAGAGTGGTTGATGAATGGAACGGCCTCAGTAATCATGTAGTTAGTGCTAGGACACTAGAGAGCTTTAAGAGAAGATTAAACAGGTTTATGGATGGGGATAATAGATGGAAATAGGTAGGTATATGGTCGCTTCTTGCAGCTTCCCTTATTTCTTATGTTCTTCCTGCAGGCCTGACTATCTCTTTCCTCCCTCTGTCCCTCACGGATTGACTTGCTTCCTTCCTCCCTCCCCTCCTCCTCCCTCCCACCCCCCTCCCTCCCACCCCCCTCCCTCTCCCCTCCCTCTCCCTCCCTCCACCTCTCTCTCCTTCTCGTAAACACGCGTCATTATCAAAAGTTCGCTGCCACACGTCACTGCCACTGGAGGAGGAGGAAGAGGAGGAGGAAAAGGAGGAGGAGAAGGAAGTGCAGGAAGCGAAGAGGAGGATATGAAAAAATACAGTAATCCTCTTTCTCTCTCTCTCTCTCTCTCTCTCTCTCTCTCTCTCTCTCTCTCTCTCTCTCTCTCTCTCTCTCTCTCTCTCTCTCTCTCTCTCTCTCTCTCATGTAACAGGTCTAAAGACAGCACATTCTCCCTGCAGTAATCAAAAAGACATCTGGTTGTGTAAGAAAATGTTATATTTGTGTGTGTGTGTGTGTGTGTGTGTGTGTGTGTGTGTGTGTGTAATTGGTTTGATGATACGAGTATGTAATTTTCTTGTTTTTTATTCTTTTTTTTTTTTGTGTGTGTGTTCTGTTACATCCTAATTACTCTTACAATGATTGTTTTTTCTTCATCCTCCTCTTCTTCCTCCACTTCCTGGTCCTCTTCTTCCTCTTCTTCCTCTTCTTCCTTATCTCCACCCTTTCCGTTATGTATCACAGGAAACTTGTTACGAATTTCGTTTCACCACTTCAAGTCCTCCTCCTCCTCCTCCTCCTCCTCCTCCTCCTCCTCCTCCTCCTCCTCCTCCTATTTCATTTTCTCTTTCTCTTCTTGCAGTACCTAACATTTCGCGTCCAATACTTCAACGACACACACACACACACACACACACACACACACACACACACACACACACACACACACACACACACACTTCACCATGTAAACAAAACCTTAATTGACTCCTCTTCACGCTTCCACCTTCTCTTCCTCCTCGTCCTCCTCCTCATCCTCCTCCTCCTCTATTGAAAGTTATCACATGGTAGGACAATCACACATGAAGGAAAATCTCACCTCCTCCAACTCCTCCCCCTCCTCCTCCTCCTCCTCCTCGTCTTAACAATCTTAAAGAGGAGAAAATTATTTGCGGAAACCAACAGTACGATTGTGTGTGTGTGTATGTGTGTGTGTGTGTTCCTAGAGAGGTGGTGGTGATGGTGGTGGTGATGGTTGTGATGATGTTGATGGTGGTAGTTGTTGGTGGTGATGGTGGTGGTTGTGGTGATGGTGGTGATGGTGTTGGTTATGGCGATGGTGTTGGTTATGGTGATGGTGGTGGTGACAAGGAATAGAATGGGGACACAGTAATGATAATAATTTTAGAATATATATGAAAAAACTTTTCATATAATATTATATCCTGTTGAACAGGGCTCGGCCCTGTTAAAAAAAACAGGGCCGAGCACAGATCCCTGTGGTACACCACTTAAAACTTCTCGCCAGTTTGAAAATTTACCATTTTAAAACAACGCGCTGCTTTCTCTCAGAGAGCCATTTGAGAAGTTTTCCATCTATACCGTGTGACTTCAATTTACCTAGTAATCACTTATGGGGAACTTTGTCAAAAGGTTTTTTTAAAAATCTAGATACACTATATCTACTGCCTTTGTTTCGTCGTACATGGTGAAAATATCATTAAAGAAATCAAGCAGATTAGTTAGACAAGAACGTCTGTTTCGAGAGCCATGCTGGGAGTCAATGATTAAATCATTTACTTCTAGAAAGTTCACTAAATTATTGCGAATTGCCGTTTCCATCAGGTTACATACTACAGATGTAAGGCTGATAGGTCTGTAGTTACTTGGAAGTGAATTGTCTTCTTTCTTTTCTAAGGCGGTAACGTAAGCTAACTTCCAATCCTTGGGAACCTTACCGCAGTTAAATGATTTGGTGAAAAGCAATGAAAGGGACTTACAAATTTGAAATTTAGTTTCTTTCAAGACATGTGGTGCAATACCGTCTGGGCCGGTGGCTTTGTCAGTTTTCATTTTATCAATTATTTCGTCTTCATGAAAAACGCAGACACTTAAAGGGGTTATGTTGTGGAGTATAAGGAGTGGTTCGGGGATTATATGAGTGTTTTTCTCTGTAAAAACTGAAGCAAAATGATCATTTAGTGTGTCCGCGATCTGAGTTTCTTCGTTGACAAAATTATCGTTATCTAGTGTAATTTTCTTAATGTGAGATGTAATGACTTTTTTTTTATTTCGAACGTAACTGTAAAATTCTTTGGGATTGGATTTAGCAATGCTTGCAATATACATTTCTAGATTTTTCTTACTCTGTCTAATGAGCTTTTTTGTTCGCTTCGAAGTCTGTCATATTGTAGTTTATCGGCCTCATTCTGAGAGGACAAATATTT